>NW_017674977.1:0-370 GCF_001879085.1 Nicotiana attenuata
ACTAGGGGGTGGAGGCCCTATGTCTAAAAAGGCACAACTCAGGGATTGGAGCCCTAATGTTGGCAAAAGGCGACTAGGAAATGGAGGCCCTATGTCTAAAGAGGCACAACTCAGGGATTTGAGCCCTAATGTTGCCAAAGGCAACTAGGGAATGGAGGCCCTATGTCGAAAAAGGAACAACTCAGGGATTGGAGCATTAATGTTGGCAAAAGGCGACTAGGGAATGGAGGCCATATGTCCAAAAAGGCACAACTCAGGGATTGGAGCTCTAATGTTGGCAAAAGGCGACTAGGGAATGGAGGCCATATGTCTAAAAAGGCACAACTCAGGGATTGCAGCCCTAATGTTGGCAAAAGGCGACTAGGGAATG
>NW_017674977.1:5209-5503 GCF_001879085.1 Nicotiana attenuata
AGGGATTGGAGCCCTAATGTTGGCAAAAGGCGACTAGGGAAAGTAGGCCCTATGTCTAAAAGGCACAACTCAGGGATTGGGCCCTAATGTTGGCAAAAGGCGACTAGGGAATGGAGGCCCGATGTCTAAAAGGCACAACTCTGGGATTGGGGCCCTAATGTTTGCAAAAGGCGACTAGGGGATGGAGGCCCTATGTCTCAAAAGGCAGAACTCAGGGATTGGGGCCCTAATGTTGGCAAAAGGCAACTAAGGAATGGAGGCCCTATGTCTAAAAAGGCGCAACTCAGGGATTGG
>NW_017674977.1:5795-34819 GCF_001879085.1 Nicotiana attenuata
CCCTAATGTTGGCAAAAAGGCGACTAGGGAATGGAGGACGTATGTCTAAAAATCTCAACATAGGGATTGTAGCCCTAATGTTGGCACAAAGGCGACTAGGGAATGAAGGCCCTATGTCTAAAATCTCAACTCAGGAATTGGAGCCCCAATGTTGGCAAAAAGGCGACTAGGGAATGGAGGCGCTATGTCTAAAAATCTCAACTCAGGGATTGGAACCCTAATGTCGGCAAAAAAGCGACTAGGGAATGGAGACCCTATGTCTAAAATTCTCAACTCAGGGATTGGAGCCCTTTGGAGCCCTAATATTGGCAAAAAAGGCGACTAGGGAATGGAGGCCCTATGTCTAAAATTCTAAACTCAGGGATTGGAGCCCTAATGTTGGCAAAAAGGCGACTAGGGAATGGAGGCTCTATGTCTAAATATCTAAAGTTAAGGATTGGAGCCCTAATCTAGGCAAAAAGGCGACTAGGAATGGAGGCCCTATGTCTAAAATCTCAACTCAGGAATTGGAGCCCTAATGTTGGCAAAAAGGCGACTATGGAATGGAGGCGCTATGTCTAAAAATCTCAACTCAGAGATTGGAACCCTAATGTTGGCAAAAAAGTAAAAGATTGATATTGGGGAGTCTAAACTACCCTTTTTTTGGATTTTCTTCTTATCTGTCTCTCTTTTTTTTTTATTTTTTATTCTTTATTTTCTAAGCATTGTTTTTTTTTTTTTGCAGGAAAGAATTTGGAGGAGACTTCCCTTTTGGATTGATAATTGTTGCAAAGCTGTTTTTAGCACTTGCACATTCCTTTTTCCTTTTGGTTGCACCTGCTTCTTGCATGGTTGCTTTGGATTGCACCTGTTTCAAATTTTCAAACAAAGAACAATTGTTAGTTTTAAACGGTGGTTGGTTTTGTGGCCTTGATTATTTCAATTGCTTGATCTCGGCCCAGCTTCTTTGATGAAGATCTCAGTTGCAACTGCTTGTTTGTTGGGACCAATTTCATTTCAGGCCCTAAAAACCTGTGGTTTTTTCTAGACTTTGCCATGACGGTTGGTTGGTGGAACTCAACCTTTTCGACCTTATTTTGCCTTCGTAGGCCTTTCTTTTCTTTTCTTTTCTTTTCTTTTCTTCAGAACATTGGGGAACTTTTGGCTCCTCAAACTTTGCTGCAACGGCTAGTCGCGCAGGACTTAACCTTTCCAACTTATTTCACCTTCGTAGGCCTTTCATTTCTGGCTTCTTTCTTCCAACTTCAATTTCAGAGCATTTGGGGTACCTTGGCTTTTTTAACTTTTGCCGAGGCGGTTAGCCTCAACCTTTTCAACTTCAATTGCCTTTATAGGCGCTTCAATTTGATTTTCTCCTTCCAAGAGTTTTGATTTTGAAGCATCGACCGCCATGGCCAGTCGGGGTCGACTTGATGCCCCTAACGAGGCTGGGTGCCTTTCTGCACATTAGCTCGCACCAAATGAGAACCCTGTAAATCAATCTTGCCATCCTTTCTTTGTCTTAGTTTCGGAACAGTGTTAGACCGAAAGGGATTCAAAGAAAACAAATTGTGGAATGGAGAATGAGTTTAAAATAAGAAGTGTCCCTTTCGGGGAAAGGAAAGAAGGACTTATCTGGAGTACATGCGGATTTAAATGAACATGACATGCCCTTTGAACCGGATGCCTGATCTGTGTAAACCGTCTGACTTTCAGAAATTCATCACAACTTTTGCCTCAAAATCGAGAAACCTTGCCAGGACTCTGTCGGTGCCGATGGCTGTGAGGATCCTCTTTTCGATCAGGGGCGCCCTTTGCGGGTTTTCACAAGCTGACCTCTCTCATTTCTCTTCTCGCCTTATAGTGCTCTTTGCGAGTTTTCACTAACTAGACTCTCTCATTTTTCATTTCTCTGCTTACCATCGCCTCATGGTGCCCGTGTGGTTTTTCACCAATAAGACTCTTATTTTATTTCTTTCATTTTGTTGTATCAGATCCAAATAACTCTATCCTCCCATTTTTAACCTCTTTGCCGATTGATCAGAAGGAATTGAACAAGGTTTGGGGTAAAAAGAATTTGGATTGAATTACAACTTTGGAACATTTCTGGCGAAACCATCGCCGGACCATTATAATTTTTGCCCCAGTTTCAACTTTGGAGGGGAATGTGGATTTTGTTTTGGTGTGACTGAACCCCAGAGAGAGGCCTCCTACGTATCCTTTCGGAATCAAGTTGCACGTAGTTTAGGGAAACTTTATTTTTGATTTCCTTTTGTTTTTCTGTTTTGTTTTGTTNTCTTTTCTTCCTCCTTCATTTTCATTCATTCCTTTTCCTCTCTCTCTCTCTTTTTCATCTTTTTCTTTTTTGTTTTGTTTTACATCTTATTTTTTTCAATAACACTTTCAAGTTCCAAAGAGGGTAATCAAAGAAGAGTAACCGGCTCAAAGGGTTTGCAAAGGGTTGAAAGTGTTTGGGTAGCGAGAATGAAACCCTTCGTCATCCCAACCGGAGAATACTATACTATATGGAGGATCAATCAGATTACCTTTGGGTTGCATTTGCATTGACAGTTATTTCAGGGACATTTCCTTCGATGCGCTCCAAGTACAACGCACTCTTTTGGGTTGTACTCTTGTTGCAATGTATGGACCTTTCCAATCTGGAACCAATTTTTTTTCAGTTGTTCCAACTCTTTGTTTTATTTCCTTAAACTTATCTTCTTTGCATTCTGGCTCTTGACTCATTATTTCGAAGTCTGACAGCCTCTTAGGATCTGGGCATAAAGTCCGCAAGCATGTCATGTTATTGAAATCTGCATTTAACAGAACCGAAAAGAGAATAAGAAAAATAACAAGATTAAGAAAAGAGACATTCTTTAACAATGAAATATTAATTTCATTTGATTTTTGATTTTTTTTTCAATTTTTGAAGAGAGAAGGGTTTACATCGGAAAGTAAGACAATAGAGTAAAAACATCCGGATCACACCCTGAGATAATTCGGACGCAGAAAGGACAGCAAGACTGGCTACCGAGACTCCCGTCTGATAGGGAACTTTCACGCTTGGCAACCGTTTTTTGACTTTCTTCTGTCTCGGCAATGGCTGCAATGGCCTTCAGTGCCGAATCAAATTTCCTATCTTCACAAGTCATTCCGACTACTGGCCCATTGGTGTGAGTAGGCTGAGATTGTTCATCACATCAAGAGCTTCTTCATCCTGAAAAACAATTCTTTCAGCTTCAATCAAATCTTCAACTGCCCTTTTGAGGGTCCAACAGTCCTCTGTACTGCGTCGCACTGCTCCAGAGTGGTATTCACATCTAGCATCAGCTCGGCGCGAGGGGACTCGGGGTTTGGCCTGTTTGGGGCCACTGGCTGCAGGAAAACTCGCCTGACTAGCTTTTGGAACAAACCCGAGTATGATTCACCAATAGGGGTGAACTAATTCCTTTTGAAAGGCTCTCTTGGGCGAGGATTGTACTGGGGAACATTTGATTGGGGATTATATGGAGCTTGGTAAGGATGGACATTTCTGGGAGGTAGAGCTCGATTTTGTGTATAATGTTGTGGCCGCGTGCAAGGTTGCGCATTCATCACCGCATACCAACAAAACCAACCACCTGAATAGAACCTGGCTAATTTGCTCACACCAACAACCTTGTTAGTTTTGAGACATTTAACATATAGGAAATCGCACGTTGGGATGCAATGCACCTAACAGTTAAATGCTTCTACCGTGTGTTTGAACGGTTGCATGTTTCATTCTGGCCTTAACTAACCCTTTCAGTATGTACTCTTTTTTTTTGCCTCTCTTTAATCACTCTTGATTTTTCATCTCGTTTTTGCCGCTCTTTTATTTTTGTCACTCTGTTTTTCTCTTTTGTTTGTCACTTTTTTTTTCTTGTCGCTCCTTTTTTTTCTTCTTTTTTTTTCCAGATTATTTCTCTCGGTTTATTTATGACTATGATCGAATCCGATGGGGATTGCCTACGTACCATGACCCCGCATGAATCAGATCTTGCGTAGTTCGGAAATATCGAAAATAGAGTAAATAAACTAACTCTCTTTTTTTTGGAAATTTTTGAAAGAAATGCGTTAAAGAAGAAAGAAAATATTTTTTTTTTGATTTCTTTGATTTTTTTTGTTTTGATTTTGATTTTTCTTTTATTTTGAAAGAAAGACTTCTAAAAATTCCATTTCTTTTGATTGGAACTTTGGGAATTTCAAAAGTAAAAAGAAAGTATTTTTGTTTGAATTTTCATTTGTTTTTACTTTTTCTAAGGAAGAAAGAACTTTGAATATTCACGAATGTGCATGTGCAAGACATGTTTGCATTCTCATTCCGTGGCAAGTTTGTCTTTTACAGAAGTGAGTAATTTGTGTCATTTGGATGCAAATTGTGTGAGTCATTGAGTTTGAGCTAGAATTAGCTCTTTAAGTGTCTTCATTTTCGCAGGCAGAGAGTAATTAATAATTTTTTCAAGGAATTGTTCATATAGTAATAGCTAAGAGATTATAAGGTGGGGAACGTGATTGTTAAAACTTTAAGAGGCTCTCCTCATATATTGATCCGTCATTTTTGTTATTCTCGTATTCTTTTGTGCTCCTGATACTTCGTTTGAACATTCTTGAACGATTGTTAGCCCGGGGAAGCGGGGAAGGCCAAAGCCCATTCGTGATTAATCTGCTCACACCCGTTAGGAATTGGGTTGGGTCGAATGCATGAAATCTCTTTTAGCAAAAGTACTCCATAATCTTGGGCCCTTCTTGCTCATAATCACCAAATTGAGAATTACAATAAATGAATATTCGTAGCTTGCTTTAAGCGCGACTTAATAGATCATTGTGATTGTGTACATGTTCGTGTGACATAATTATGATTCTAAAAATAAGATCGAGGTATGCGTTCGCGCAACTTCGGCCAAACTTTCTTAATAATAATAAAGCGCGATTAATTGTGGTCACGTACGTGTGATATGATTTTTGACGCGCCAAACTAACGAGTACATGTACGCATGACTTGTTTTAGGATAATTTCTAAACTAAAAGAGGTAAATGCACATAGGTTCTAAAATAAGTAATTAAACAATTTAATTAAGCCAAGTATGATTAAAGCGGCCGTGCTAAAATCACGAAACCCGGGAATGCCTAACACCTTCTCCTGGGTTAACAATATTCCTTACCCGGATTTCTTTGTTTCGTGGATTGTATAACAGAGTCAAACTTCTTCGATTCGGAATTTTAAACCGGTGACTTGGGACACCATAAATTAACCCAAGTGGCGACGCTGAAATTGATAAACAATCCCGTTTCGGATGTCACTTTAATTGGAAAAACTCCCTTATGCCCCTTGGGTAAAAAGGAGGTGTGAGAGCTCTGGCGACTCTGCTGGGGAAAAGAACCCAGACATCTGGTTCAGCGTTCAGAATTCGAGCTTGTTAAATATGATCTATGCTTGGCTTTATTGTTTGTTGATATTACTGTATTGGTGGACCTAATGTGCTAATTGCCGCTTATTTACTGCCTTGATATTATTTGAACTGTATTAAAATGTCTTCTTATGCCTCCCTTCTGAGTCTTATTAAAATATGGTGCACACATACGCGTGGCCCACTTTTTTGTTAGAAGTCATACCAAATAGAATGAGGTTTGGGTCAGCAACAAGGCCGGGTAGACTTTTGTGCTCCCGGTACGTTTAAGCCAGGTCTAGAACACAACCTCAGGTTTAAACCTAGAATAACATAGCCTCACTGGATCCCTAATAGGAACGTTTGTTTGCATCACGTGCATTTGACTTAGGGGACTCAACAGAGGGGTTGGGTCCGTCTAGGACAGGTGTCCCAAAAAATAAAAGACCATCCTGATGCATCCTATGTGCTACATGTTGGAATCTTCAAGGGTAAAAGGGGTCATTTGGCGGACCAATGATGGTTGAGGATAAATGAGAAAAAAGACGGTGAAGTGTAAAAAAAAAAAGAAATTAGGGCCCAGTTATGTTTTTCTTTCACATTTTTTTTAAGAAAAGGAAAAAAAAACATGAAAAATCCAAAAAAATTTTGCACTTTCCCATCTTTTTTTTCAAAAAAAAAAAAAAAAGAGAGAAAAAAAGACACAAAATATATTTTCTCCAAATCAGTTATTTTTTTTAATTCTCGCCCGTATCCAATCTTCCCGAATTATGCATACCTGATTCTCGTCTTTCGGGGCGGGATATGCAGGCAGCTCACATAGGGTTCGGTCTTCCTAGTGAGTCTTAGGTTCTTGGCTTCGTGGGGTCTTAGCCAAATCTTGCATGTCTAGCCATTCTTGGCCACGTAGGTCGTTTTGCCAAAATAGCCTCAATCATGTCTTGCATGCATCCAACATAAGTGTTATTATCTCACATAGTGTTCTAGGTCTTTAATTTTATTTGGTCTTAATTTTCTCATATAGGTGTGGATCTACTTACCGGAGTTTGAGCATGACAGACGCCCCAGGACCATCCAGTCAGGATTGCTCATTCAGAAGTTGCTTAAGGAGGTTTTTTTTATGTTTTGAGTCTGCTTTTCTTTTTATGTCGTCTTTCACCTTCTAGTTTTGCACAATAATGTCGAGGCTTTTAGGTGATGTTAGAGTCTTTCATAGTCTAGTTAAGTTTGTCGAGTCTTTTGTTTTGTACTTCCTATTTTGTATTTGAAAAAATGTGTTATAAATCAAATATCCAAAAAAAGAGATTTTGTGTTTTTATATTTCCGTTAGAAGTTTTCTTTAGAATACTAATTCTAGAAAATTAAAAGAGAAAATTTCTTTTGAGGTTGTTTTCCTTTAGGAAATTAATATATAGAACTCAATAAAAAAATTGCTTTTATATTTTTTTGGAATATTGAGACTAAAAATTCAAAAAAAAAAAAATTGCTTTTGATACCTCTTTAGAAGTTTTCTTTAAGATATTAATTCCAAAAATCCAAAAGATTTTCTTTTTGAGGTTCTTCTTTGGGAAATTAATAAAAGACAAAAAAAAATATATTCTTTTTGTTTCACTAGAACTTTAGGACATTATATATAGAAGAAAAAAAATATACTTTATCTTTTGTTTATTTTTAGAGTTTCTCCCTTAGGTAATCAAAAACTGAAATCCAAAAATATTTTTTTTTATCTTTTTCATTTCTCGTTTCGAAATCTTTCTTCAGGATATCAAATGAAAATTCAAAATATTTTTCTTTGGTTTATCCTTTAGAATTCCTTCTTAAAAAAAAAAGAATCAAATTTTTTTTTCTCTTCTAGAGTATCTGTTTCAAAAAAAAATGCTCGTTTAAGATTGAGCTTAGAATAGATTATAGAACATTAAGTATAAAAAAAAGAGAGAGATTTTCTTCTTTTTTCTCATCAGAGTAGTCATTAAGGTAAAGAAAAGAAAAAAAAGAGAACGTTAGTTTATTTAGTCTATTTTCGATTTTTCAGAACTATGCTTGATCTGATTCATGAGGGACATGATACGTAGGCTACCTACAGAGGGTTCGATCGAATAATCATTCAAAAAACAAAAAAAAAGAAAAAGAAAAAAAGAGAAAAAAAAGAGAATGAAGTTGTGGGATGCGAGAAATGAGAGGAAAGAAAAGAGCGAGAATCAGAAAGAAAAGAGGGGGAATGAAATGAAAAATCAAGCGGTGCTAGAAAGGAAAATGAAGAAGAAACGGGGCAACAAGAGTGAAATTGGGATGATTCCATATGGCTTTCGTACCCTCGAAGTCATTTTAGAACCGATAACTGTGACTAGGTGCATTCCACATAATATGAGATTATCTTACGTTAAATGCCCTAACGCTAACGTGATGACTTCATTTGTTCCTCTTTGTTATCTTTATCGTAGCAGAAGGGTGGTTGGTTTGTGGTTCTTAAACTGGTAACTCTTCCCTACAACATAAAGTCGAAAGGCAATGACAGACAACAGCAGAATTGAGTTGGCTGATACTGGTTCCCGAAAGCAATTGGTTGAACAGGACAATGGGTTGGTTGAAGAGGTAAGGATGTTAAGATAACACATGGCGGACATGTATCGGTATTGGATGACAGGGAAGGCACCATCCCCGCCACCACCTAGCTTCCTTGATGCTACCTTACCCAAACTCCGGTCATAGTGCCAGATGATCCGCCATACTCTCTAGATTCTCCCGCTTATCACAGCTTTCCCAACCACCCTAGTAGCTCCATCACCCTTCCTCCAACTGCCTTTCCCAAAAATTGCCCTCATGTCATAGCCATTATCCCCACGATCACAACTTCTCAACAATCTTTCCTTCATAGATCCAATAATGAACACCCACTCAAAACTCATGATGCCCAACATTACCCCTCAGAGGTTGTCCACAAGGTCCCTGACTCATACAATCATAGCATTGGGGATGAGCCTCATGTTGAAAATGAAAAGATCACAAGAAAAGAAGGGTGAGATGAGATATCCAGGAACCTGAAAGGTATAGAACAGTCCTCAAAGAGCATGCAAGGGATGGGAAATCAGATTAACATGACTTACAATGACTTGTGTATGTTCCTTGATGTTCATGTGCCCGCGCGGTTTAAAATTCCAAAGTTTAACTTGTATGATGGGCGTGGAGATCCAGTATCCCATCTGAGGGGTTATTGCAGTGAAATGAGAAGTGTTGGTGGGAAAGATGATTTGTTGATGGCGTATTTCAGTGAGAGCTTGACTGGGGCAGCCTTGGAATGGTATACTCGTCAAGATGTCAAGAAGTGGCATGCATGGTATGATATGGCTCAAGATTTTGTTCGACACTTGCATTACAATCTAGACATTATCCCAGACCGCTCCTCCCTATCTAAGATGGAAAGAAACCAGAGGAAAGTATTAAGTAGTTTGGGCTCAGATGGAGGGAACAAGATGCTCGGGTCAATCCCCCGATTGGTGAAGAAGAAATGGTTGAGCTTTTCTTACAAGACCAGGGGCCCACCTACTTCAGTCATTTGATCCCGGCCTTAGGTAAACCTTTCAGTGATGCGGTAAAAATGGGGGAGATGGTAGAAGAAGGAATCAAGTCAGGCAAAATCATGAGTTATTCTACATTGAAAGATACTACGGAAGACATTCAGAACATCTCAGTAAGTTTGGGGGGAAGAAAGAGAATCAGAAAAGATGTTGTTGAGCCCCGCCAATGACAAGATCCAGCGGGCGTTCTTGCTTAACGCTTTCAGCCTCGGCATCGACCCCATGAATATCCTCGTACTCCAGATAGTCCTCCCTGCTGCTACTTCTCTCCACAAAACCCCCAAAGGCATACCTCACCTTCCCAGTACTCTATCCATAATGCACCGCCATATGCTCCACATCTACAGGACCCGCAATGGCTTGCACTGCCTCCACAAATGGCTTACCCGCCCTCTCAAGCATATCAATCACCTACCCCCAAAAGGTTCCAACCGAGGCTAGAGTACCAAATGAAAAGGCAAAAGCAAAAGGAAAAGACTTTCATTCCCACTAGAGAATCATATGCCAGTTTGTTTCAAAGGTTGAGGCAATTAGACATGTTGAAGCCGATTCAGATAAAAATGTCGAACCCTCTTCCAAAGAATTTTGATTATTCTCAAAGGTATGTATATTGCTCTGATACCCCGGGGCACAGTGTAGAAAAGTGCTGGAATCTGAAAAGAGTAGTCCAGAAGCTCGTTGATGCAGGTGACATTGTCGTACAAAATCCAGATGCAGTAGACACTAGCCGAAGTCCATTTCCTTTTCATAATGAGACGCATATGGTGGGTATGATTTGTGTTGAAAAGGAATATGAGAACTCTTCCGAGATCCTCAGAGGGCTACTTTCCACAAAGCTTTCAGCGCTATCAGTCTCGGTTCTGGAAGTTGATCTTAAGAACGAGTTGGCAAAAGGGACCCAAAGGTAATTTGCTAAGGTCAATGTGATGGAGACATGTGAAGGTCCTAGTACTGTTGATGCGGAACTCAGTGGCTAAGATGTTGAGCTTGGTGATTGGAAAGATGCTCCTTTCTTGTCTAGCCAAGGGAGGAGTCTTGGTGGTTTATTTTGTTGTCATTTCTGTTGTCCGGTTTATTTCAGGGTTGTAATTCGGATATTGTCTTGTGACTCAAACTCTTCTATCCTTTTGTTTTGCCTAGTTCGTTTAGATGTAGTAACTCGTTTAGTGTTATCTAGGATTGTTCCGGGGTTGTAACCCCAGTTTAGTTTGGTTGTTTTGTTGTTCGAACCCTTTTACTGTCTGTTTAATGCAATCTCTTGTTTTTTTGTTATTTCTAGTCTGTATTTGTTTAGTTCTCTTTTTCTTTTATAGTTCTTTTCATGGTGACTCTAGTGGCATGACATGCTTGTGGAATTCTCATCCTGGTCTTAAAAGTTAGTCTAATCATGAAATAATGAAACATGTTTTGAAGATGACGGGGACATTTGAGGGAAATAAGTAAAGATTTGGATATTTTGAGATCATTTAAAGCCCGAATTGTGTGAAACTGGGGCAGATAGTTTGGGAAGTTAAGAGGACGACAAGAATTTGTTACAAGAAAGTGCGTCCCGAACAATTTGAAACGAGCAACTTTGAGTTCAAGTACATCTCAAGTTACAACATAAAGCCAAGGGAGTTTGCTCCAAACTGATGGAGCACATCCATTTTGAAGAAGAAATTACCCAAGAAGAGCTCTGTACTTGACATGGCACTAAAGAAAGGTGGAAGGCATATCTGTGATACCAATGCCGATGCTGCAAAAGAAATGCTATGCATGATCTTTATTTTTCATCTTCAAGATGCATGTGCTATACTTGGTATTCTTAGAGATTGGGAGGCCCTCTTTCAACTATCAAAACACTTTATACCCTTTGATACCCCTTTGAGCCTGTGCTGATTTCTTTGACCTCACCTTTTTTGGAAGCAAGTTAGATTCATTAAAAATAATATATCAAAAAAAATCATGTCCCTATAAGGTTTGTTTTAGAAAGTTCATTCCAAAAAAAAATCAAAACGAAAAAAAAAGAGAAAAGAAAAAAAAAGAAAAAGAGCAACAAAAAACGAAACAAGAATTAGGTGTGAACTACGTTCGACCTGATTCTTGTTGCCACAAGGTACGTAGGCAGCCTTACAGTTCGGTCACACCAAATAAAATATTTCATAATACCACGAAGTCAAGAGTGGGGCGGTTCTTAGAATCAAACTCTCTTGTTATAGAAATTGGGGCAAAGTTTTGAAATGGACTCCGAAAGTTGTAAATAAATTAACCCTGTTATCTTAGTTATTTTGAGCCTTTATGATATCCTTTCTTTCTAACCCTGTCCAAAAGCCACATTACAGTCCAAAAAAGACCTCCCAGATAATCTTTGAGAGTGCTGAGTTAGCCATGCCAAGAGCATATGATATTTTTACCATGGTTAATGCCTTGTCATCTGCAGAATCAGAGGAAATAAGAAGAAAATGAAGAAAATGAGATTATTGGTGAAAACCTTCACAAGCACCATAAGGCGACGGTGAGTTGAGAGAAAGAAAATGAGAGAGGCTTGATAGTGAAAACCCTTCGGGCACTAGAAGTCGAATAAGGACCGTGAATCAGATAGGATAATCGGAGCATTGAACCCAATTTCATGGCTTAGAGATATAACAAGAGGTGACTATTAGACTTTCTTGACAGATTAGGCCATTAATACAAAAATGCATGTCATGGTCATTAGAGTTGGTATCCACATCTGATAAGTTTCTGTTTTGTAGTTTTCTTGCTAGATATCATGTCTTTCCATTGTCCCTTACTTTGTTCCTTTTGTTGTTCAAGTCCTCTTTTGAGTCAGTTTAGTCAAAACAAGTGAGAAATGACTTCAAAATCTGCTACCAGCCTTCCAATTGCACAAAGCGGAGTCTGGCTAGTGCATCAAAGTGGTTTACGTCAAGGAAGAGTAGTATGCGCATTGGGTTAGTGACAATTGACGTGCTTTGGGATTCATGTGAAATACAAAGGTTCGGTATATGTCAATTCATGAGCACAATGCAACAGATAGAGGGTATTGGGTTTGAACGGATCAGAGGTATTTTCTGTATTAAGGGTGACAGAGAAAGTGGTTAGTCAATAAACGAGCAAGGTCTTTCAATTTGAAATCAAAGTTATCATGGCAAGTAAAGGAGCAATCGCCCTCAAAGTCAAGGCCACAAACCAACTACCATGTTTAAACTCACAAAATTTCTTTGTTTGAAACTGGGACGAAGACTATGTCCAAATCAAAGCTTGGAAGCTTGAATTTTTGAAGTGCCGTGCCCAAATTTTTCAGCACAAAGGCTGTTCGAGAAGGTTTTTGCTTGCAGGGCATTCCCCTAGTTGAGAAGGTTTTTACCTCCTACATATTCCCTTAGTTGAGATGACCATTACCTCCAAGACATTTTCCCTAGTTGAGAAGAACCGTACCTCCGAGGCATTCTCCCTAGTCAGAAGAGTTTTTAGTTTTCTTTAAGTTCAGGAGCCCCGCCTGGAGAATAGGGTCATTTTTAATTTCCTGAAGTGGTTAGTTTTTTGTTTTCCTAGAGTTCAGGGGTCCCGCCTGGAGAATAGGGTCAGGTTTTGGTTCCCATAAGTTGTTAGTCTTAGTTTTCCTTAAGTTCAGGGGTCGCACCTGGAGAATAGGGTCAATTTTAATTTTCTTAAGTTGATAATCTTTAGCCTTCCTTAAGTCAAGGGGTCCCGCTTGGAGAATAGGGTTAGTTTTAGTTCCCTTAAGTTGTCAGTCTTAGTTTTCCTTAAATTCAGAGGTCCCGCCTGGAAAATAGGGTCAGTTTTAGTTTCCTTAAGTCGTTAATCTCTAGTTTTTCTTGAGTTTAGGGGTCCCGCCTGGAAAATAGGGTCAGTTTTAATTTCCTCAAGTTGTTAATATTTTGCTTTTCCTTAAGTTCAGGGGTCCATCCTGTAGAATAGGGTCAATTTTAGTTTTCTTAAGTTGTCAATTCTTAGTTTTCCTTTAGTTCAGGAGTCCCTCCTGAAGAATAGGGTCAATTTTTAGTTTAGTCAAGCTTAGCTTAAAGTTTTTCTTAAGTTCAATCTCATATGAGACGCACATCCTAGTCGAGTCTTTAGTTTTACTCTCATCATCGCATCCTTCACCAATAGCATATGTGATTTACAGTTTTGTTAACAACTCACAAATCTTCCTAGTGCAAACTAGGGCAAGAAATTTTGTTTGTTGGTTGTTTTTGATTGCAAGCACTCACCTAGAGAACAAGGGGCAATGTTTAAAAAATTGGTTTCAGGCTCAAATCAGAGAAGTACCAGGAGCCCGCCTGAAGAATAGGGTTAACTTTTAGTTTCTTTCAAGAGCAAGCAGGAGGATCCTGCCTGAAGATTAGGGTCAACTTTCATTTTTCAAGTTCGAGTCAGAGGCACCAGGAGCTCATCTGAGGAGCATGGTCAATTGTCAATTTCCAGTTAAAGTTAGAGAAGCATCAGGAGCCCGCCTGAAGAACAGGGCCGACTTTCAATTTTCAAGTTCAAGTCTGAGGCATCAGGAGCCCGCCTGAAGAACAGGGTCAACTTTCAGTTTACAAGTTCAAGTTAGAGAAGCATCAGGAGCCCACCTGGAGAACAGGGTCAACTTTAAATTTCAAGTTAGAGAAGTGTCAGGAGAATCCCGTATGAAGAACAGGTCAACTTTCAATTTACAATTTCAAGCCAGAGAGGCATCAGGAGATTGCTTGAAGAACAGAGTCAATTTTCAATTTTCGAGTTCAAGAAGCATCAGGAGAATCACGCCTGAAGAACAAGGTCAACTTTCAGTTTACAAGTGCAAGTCAGCGGCATCAGGAGCCCACCTGAAGAACAGGGTCAGTGTTTGGTTTCAATTTCAAATTCAAGAGGCATCAGGAGAATCCCGCTTGAAGAACAGGGTCAACTTTCAATTTACAATTTCAAGTCAGAGAGGCATCAGGAGCCCGCCTGAAGAATAGGGTCAACTTTCAGTTTTCAAGTTCAAGTCGGAGAAACATCAGGAGCCCACCTGAAGAACATGGTCAATTTTCAGTTTTCAAGATTCAAGTCAAAGACAGCAGGAGTCCACCAAAAGAACATGTTCAACTCTCAGTTTTCAAGATTCAAGTCAAAGATAGTAGGATCCCGCCTGGAGAATATGGGCATTTTTTTAATTCAAATCAGAAGTAGCACGAGCCGCCTGAGGAACAAGGTTTTCAAGCTCAAGTCTACTCCAAGTTCAAGTTTATTTCAAGTGCAAGCAACTGGATGCCCGACTGAAGAACATGGTCAACTTCCAATTTTCTTCAAATTCAAGTCAGCAGGATGCCCACCTGAAGAACGGGGTGAATTTTTGTTTCATGTTGAAAGAGCAAGTTGAGATTCATGAAAGACTTAACACAAGAAGTAGATAGGATTTTGTATTTTTCTTTTATTTTCGCTGTAATTTTTTCCTTTTGTTTTGATGTAATGGCAGGAACCACGGACCGGAACCTCGACGTCACCTCAATCGGCTCTCCACCTCAGTACTTCATCGCTGTTCCTACTTCCGAACTACATGTGGCCTGATTCCTTTATAGCCAAGGATATGTAGACAGCTCAGATACCAGGGCTCGGTCACATTATCCTTTCTCTTAGTTTTTGGTCTCTCTAAATAAGGGTCGGGTAAAATAAACCTGCCTCGTCGTTCTTTGTCAGAAAACTCTTCGCGTTTCCAGTCAAAAAGGGGCAGCTGTAGACATGTAATTTTTGACCCTCCCCAAGATTTTACACATTTTAGTGTTAAGTATTTATTTTATGTCTAGTATCGCTACTTTAACTAATTTTTACTCTTTCACTTTATTTTATCCTAAAAATAAAAATTACAAAAAATATTTTCTTTTATTTAGCTAATTGATATTTTATCTAGTTACTTTTAGCTTATGTACCTTTCATAAAATTAAAAAAAATACAAAAATAGTACTTTATTTTTATCTTTCTATAATCTTGAAAATACAAAAAATAGTTTAATGTTTGAATATAGTTTAGTTTAATTAATTAGAATTAGTTTTTGCATTGTGTAGTATTTTTATCTTTTTTAAAGGGAGTTAACTTAGGTGTTGGACCACAATTTAAAAAGTCTTATAGCCCAATTTTAGGACCCAATTCGGACTTAGCCCATAAATACATGCCCAATACCCATTAATCTAACCCTAGAGATCCTTCTAGACTCTTCTTCTTAACAAAAAAAAAAAAAAAAACCTAGACTACAAAAAAAAAAAAAGAAGGAATTTCGGGACTCCCCTCTTCTTAAACACAAACACAGCACCTAAGACCCTAGAGACCAACGAACGACCCCTGCGTCTTCATCTTCAACCTTCAGCCATCTTCACCGATCTTCTTCAACCTTACACACCCTAAGCCCCTCTTCTTCATCGACAGACCTACTTCTTCACCTCCATCGTGGCCGCGAATCCCTCCAACAGAGCAGCCGCATCATTCCCCCTTCTAGTCCAGATCGAGCACACACACGAAAACAGAGAGGAGGAGACAACGAACACCCATAACCACCCGAAAACCCAGCTCAGAAACAGATCTAAATTACCTTCATCAATCTCATATTATCGGCGAACAGAGTTCCATTTCTGCTGTACGAAACCAGCAAAGTTCGATCGAGAATTTAGTGTCGAGTTCGTTAATTTCGACAAAGTTTATTCCATCGATGCTCGAGGTTCCCGGTTCGAGTTCGTTGAGGGACTGCGCTGAGGTTCTCCGGTCAAAATCGTGTCCAGTCTGTGTCGAGTCGGCTGTCAACTTTGTTTTGGTGTTGTAGTCGGAGATCTATTTTGAATTAAAGTTTAGAGATTTCTACGGTATGAGGTCCGCTCATCCTTTAATTTACTGTTATTTCAGTTCATTTTTCTTGTCATTTATTTGTTCTAAGTTTTTTAAAGCTTTTGTTTAAGATTGGATCTGTGGTTTGTTGATCTTACGAGCACGTAGCATTGGCCATTTGTTTGTCCCTATTAAAATTGAACGAAAATGAACACATCAAATCATGATCAGTATGATTCTATAATTTAGGTGTGGTCTGCTCAATTCGTGTCTTTGAAGCATACTGAAATCCTTTGATGAACACCATACTGTTGCATTCTGTTTGGTTGTTCATATTGACGTTGCCTCCGGATTTATCTTCAATTTAATCTCTAAGCCCTAACAAACACACCTGATGCATATGATCATCCTTGTCGGTTTGACAAAGTTTAATCACTAAGTGAATCCTGAAATGGTTCTTTGACATTTCCTGTTTGTCATTGTCTTTGTTTGTGGTGTTATTCAGACATGCCGAGACTGTTTTGAGTTTATATGAGAATATGCACGTCTTTAAGCTTCAATGAAATCGAATCCATGTTGTCCATTATTGCAATTCTTCATTCTACATTTCCATGTTTGCCGCTAATGAATATGTCCATTTTTCTCCTTTGAATATTCACGAATGTGCATCTGCAAGACATGCTTGCATTCTTATTCTGTGGCAAGTTTGTCTCTTACAGAAGTTGGTAACTTGTGTCATTTGGATGCAAATTGTGTGAGTCATTGAGTTTGAGCTAGAATTACTCTTTAAGTGTCTTCATTTTCGCAGGGCAGAGAGTAATTAATAATTTTTTCAAGGATTTGTTCATATAGTAATAGCTAAGCGATTATAAGGTGGGGAACGGGATAGTTAAAACTTTAAGAGGCTCTCCTCATATTTTGATCCATCAATTTTGTTATTCTTGTATTCTTTTGTGTTCCTGATACTTTGTTTGAACATTCTTGAACGATTGTTAGCCCGGGGAAGTGGGAAAGGCCAAAGCCCATTAGCGATTAATCTGCTCACACCCTTCAGGAATTGGGCTGGGTCGAATGCATGAAATCTCTGTTAGTAAAAGTACTCCATAATCTTGGGCCCTTCTTGCTCATAATCACCAAATTGAGAGTTACAATAAATGAATATACGTAGCTTACTTTAGGCGCGACTTTATCTATCATCGTGATTGTATACACGTTCGCGTGACATAATTACGATTTTAAAAATAAAATCGAGGTATGCGTTCGCGCAACTTCGGCCAAACTTTCTTAATAATAATAAAGCGCGTTTAATTGTGGACACGTACGCGTGACATGATTTTTGACGCGCCAAACTAACGAGTACACATACGCGTGACTCGTTTTAGGATAATTTCTTAACTAAAAGAGGTAAATGCACATAGGCTCTAAAATAAGTAATTAAATAATTTAATTAAGCCAAGTATGATTAAAGCAACCGTGCTAAATCCACGGACCCCGGGAATGCCTAACACCTTCTCCCGGGTTAACAAAATTCCTTACCCGGATTTTTGTGTTTCGCAGTCTGTATAAAAGAGTCAAAATTCCTCGATTCGGGATTTTAAATCGGTGACTTGGGATACCATAAATTATCCCAAGTGGTGATTCTGAAATTGACTGTTTCGATTGTCACTTTAATTGAAAAAACTCCCTTATGCCCCTCGGGTAAAAAGGAGGTGTGACATAACTGTACACAAATTCTAGAACACCGCAAAATCCGATATCGCAAGTGCATGAGCATCTACTAGAA
This sequence comes from Nicotiana attenuata, assembly GCF_001879085.1. Taxonomy (NCBI): domain Eukaryota; kingdom Viridiplantae; phylum Streptophyta; class Magnoliopsida; order Solanales; family Solanaceae; genus Nicotiana; species Nicotiana attenuata. Next base: position 23,321 of record NW_017674977.1, read on the forward strand.
AGTACAATAATAATACATCATCTGTTTGGAATATAAGGTAGACATGATAAAGTAAATAGTTATGATGGAAACCATGTGTATTGCAGATCATAGCATGGAAATTCAACTAACCATAATGTCCCCTCTGCAGTTGCGCTTACGCGCCCAAATGACCACCAATGAACCTTTCAGATCCTGCACATTTAGTGCAGAAGTGCAGCGTGAGTACGTAAATCAACGCATACCCAGTAAGTATCTAGCCTAACCCCGAAAAGGTAGTGGCGAGGGGTCGATATTGACACTTACTGGTGGTCCAATACATCAAATATAATAAAGTACACAAATATGAAACATAGTAAGCAAACAAGGAGTACAGATATAGGCAAATAATATGGTCTACAGCTGAAAATTTGACATGAATTCCTCAATTGTCGGGTACCTCCTCAAATGGAATACGTGATGGTTAATACTAAATCAACAATCACATCTCAAGTCAGGGAAGGTCATGAGTGCGCGGGCTCCTTATCAAGTATTTCACACGATTCTGCCGAGGCAAGCGATCCGATCCCATAAGAGTGTTCATAGAACTGCCGAGGTGAACGACCTGACTCCATAAGAATATGATACACAATACTGGCGACACGAGCAACCCGATCCCATAAGAGTGTGTTCCAAAATCCTGCTCAGGCGAACAACCCAATCCCATAAGAGTGTAATACATAATCCTTCCAAGGCGAACTACCCGATCCCCTAAGAAAATGATACTCTGTCGAGGTGAACGGCCCAATCACATAAGAGTGTGTTACATATACTACCGAGGCGAACGGCCCGATCCCATTAGAGCAAGAAGCTTTGACGGGTCCTTGACCCCCCTCACGAATGTACGTGTGAGTTATGAAATTAAGAAAACTTTTCGATGAATATGCACAATGCGGAAGAGATTCACATGGGAAGCACAATTTCCACGACTAATCAAGTAGCTCGTCAAATTTTTAAAATAGCGAGTCTATTACTCTACGTAAGTCTAATCTCAGGTCGTAATGCGAAATAAAGTAATTAAACAGTCAACGATAACTCAAATAGTACATTTTAAATATGGCATGAATCTTAGTCTATGCGGACATAATCAAGAATTCTAGCATACGTACGGACACTCGTCAGCTCGCATGTGCGTAGCCTCCACAACATATAACACATAAGACATATAACACCTACGGGGTAATTTCTCCCTCACAAGGTTAGACATGAGACTTACCTTGCTCCAAAGTTCCATAACCGGATCACACACCTCTCAAACACCTCAAATCGATGCCCACAATTTCCAACTCCGCTCGAAAAGTCAACAAAGTCAACCCTCTGGCCACGTGCCTGAATTTCCGACAATTTTTGAAGATAAACATTACTCATAATATCACAAACACAAGTATATAATTTATTCCCAATTTCATGTCCAATTTCGTGGTCAAAATGAAAAAAATACCAAATTCTGGGTTTCTTTCAAAATCTCACAATTTCTACTAATTTTCATGTTTAAATCCTTGTAGAATCCATGTAGTTAACTAACAATATGCAGGGAATTACTTACCTTGACATAGATGATGAAAATATTCCCTCCAAGAGCTCCAAAAATCGCCCATCCAAATGAAAAATGGAAGAGAAATGGGCTATGTCTTATTAAATCAATCTGCCCAGGCCCGCTCTACTTCGCGATCGCAGAAAAACCATCGTGTTCGCGAAGGCGAAAATCACTGCCTCCAAAATATTTTCTACACGTTCACGACCTCCACGTCGCGTTCGCGAAGCCTCTTGACCCTGCCTTTCGCATTTGTGATGACCCAAAAGGTCATCTCTTGTTTTAGAAGTTAAATTTATGTTACGAGACCTTGAAAACCTCTTTTTGTCTCTCCTCAATTTGCGTGCGCAGTCCGGGCGTATATCCGGCAAGCCTTTATGTGAAAATTTGAGAAATATGCTAAATTTTGCCTTTAAAATGGAATTAAGTTGACTTCGGTCAATATTTTGGTAAACGGACCTGGACCCGTGTTCCGACGGCCCCGTAGGGTCCCTAGTAAAATATGGTACTTGGGCATAAGCCCGAATCGAATTCAGAGGTCCCAAGCCCGAGAAATAAATTTTTGAAGAAAATTGTTTAACTGAAAATGTAATGGTTTTTGAAAAATTTAAATAGATTTGATCTTGTTGGTATCGAGCCCGTATTTTGGTTACAGGTCCGTTATGGTATTTAGACCCTATATGTGAAATTTGGTGGAAAACGGAGGTGATTTGACATGATTCGGACCTTTGGATGAAAAGTTAGAAATTTTGAATTATCTTGAAAAAAATCATGAGTTTTGGTGTTAAATTCATAATTCTAGATGTTATTTTGGAGATTTGATCGCGCGAGCAAGTTCATGTGATGTTTTAAGACTTGTGTGCATGTTTGATTTGGAGCCTCGAGGGCTCGGGTGAGTTTTGGATATGCCACAAAGTGTTTTGAGACTTAAGGAATTCGCTGTTGTGATTGCAGGTCTGCAGACTTTACTTTGCGAAGTCTGGCTCGCAAATGCGAGCATCGCATTTGCGAAGTTTCTTCGCATTTGTGATCAGAGGGCAGGGAGGGGGACCTTCGCATTAGCGAAGCTCATCATCGCAATTGCGACTCCAACAGTCACCGCATTTTGCGAATAATAGTTCACATTTGTGAAGGCAGCAGCTTAGGCCAAGCTTCGCATTTGCGATGCTTTGGTCGCATTTGTGAACCTGTTATCGCAAATGCGATATCTGCGACTGTGTAAATATCTCGAACCCTAAACCTCCTTAGGCGATTTTCCAAAGACCCAAACTTCACCAAATCATAGGTAGTTGATTTCTAACTCAACTCTTTCAATCTAATTCATCTTTTTACATGATTTCACTTCAAAATCTAGGGTTTTTCATGGGAAATTGGGTGTTCTTGGGTAGAAAATAGGATTATCGAAATTTGGGGATTTGGACCCCAAATTGAGGCCAGATTTCAAAACCAATTGCATATTTGAGTTCATGGGTGAATGGGTACTCGGGTTTTGGTTCGAACTTCGAGTTTTGACCAAGCGGGCCCCGGGGTCGGTTTTTTGACTTTTTGTGAAAAACATTTGGGAATTTGTATTCATGCATTAGAATTGGTTTATTTAGCATTTATTGATGTTATAATTAATTATGGCTAGATACGAGTGAATTGGTGGTGGATCCGAGAGGTAAAGCGGTGGTTGAGTGTGGAATTACCCGTTCGCTTGAGGTATGTGTTTGGTCTAACCTTGACTTGAGGGAATAGGAATCCCCGACTTATGTGCTAAGTGAAATTTAATGTGTGTGGCGTATAGGTGTGGTGACGAGTAGCTATGCGCCACCAAATTTCCTTTTTTAGTTTGTTCCCTTCCCCGTTTCCTATTATACTATTTCTTGTCTTATTTGCTACCTGCTTAAACTGTTTCCATGCCTTAATTGCCACTTGCTCATAAATGATTCCATGCCTAATTGCTTCATATTAACTGTTGATCTCTTATTTAAAGTATCTAATTGATTCATAGTTTCGCTTTATTACACTATTAGCTTATATTGGGTTGTTGGTGCCTTATGGTGCACCTTGGTTGGTCTCGCTGATTAGTTTTCATGGATGAAGTTTCATATTCGTGGCAATATTCCATTGTGTTGGTTGAAGTATAATAGATGTAGAAATTTAGTTAACTTGTGAAATACCTTGTATTTAATCTTTGTGATTGGTGTTGATATACATACATATGTTGGGACCGGGTTGCACGCCGCAACAGGAGGAATAAGGCAGGAAATTGATTGTCTGGTGGGATCGGGTTGCATGCCGGAACAAGGAGTAATAATGTCACAACCCAAAATCCACTAAGGGTCTTGATGGCGCCGGACACCATTGTCAGGCAAGCCAACACTAAATATTTAGTGACTTCTCGTTTTGCATATTTCTGAATTCACTTATTTTATACATCTAAACAATAAAGAATAAATTTCACTGAATAAATAATGATATATTTAACAATTTTAGAATAATGACTAATCCCATAGACATCCCAGAACCCGGTGTGGCAAGTGCATGAGCTATCTCTAGGAAACAATATATTACAACAACAGCCCAGAATACAATTAGGACAGAAAGTAAATATGGAAAACTGAATAAGACTCTGCTGGCTGTGGGTCGTCTTGAGAAGTGCAGCTCACCTAAGTCTCTGTATCAACCATGCTGCTACGCCCACTAGGCCGCTAGAGATGCATGTTCCTGTGCAATAAAAATGCATAGCAAGTGTAGCATGAGTACGAAAACAACGTGTACTCAGTAAGTATCCCGCATAATCTCGAAGAAGTAGAGACGAGAGGTCAACTTCGACACTTACTTGTAGTCCAATAATGATACATCAATAATATAAAAAATCACGGATTTATATAAACATGATTGTAATTCAATAGAGTGAAGCAAGTAAACAATTCTTTCTTTTATGTGAAATTCCCAAATTTCTTTTCCATCATTTGTAAATATATTCTCAAGCCGGGAAGGAACAATATCAACTTCAATAAATTTCAAGGCAAGCAATACAAGCATGCGCAAATCATGCCGAGGACGTACGGTCCGATCCAACAATATTTAAACTGTGCACTGCCAGAGGGTCGAATGGCGCGAACCATAGATGCATCTATTACCCCGCTCGCGAATCATACATGCGACGCAGTGAAATATAAATAAACAGAACATACAGTCAATCAAGAGTCCATCAGGGAGCAATTATACAAGGCAAAACAATTTCTCTTTTAAAAATCAAGAAACGGTATCCAGTCTTTTAGAAAATCGTTATACACGTTCAATATGTTTTAAGCATTTTTAAGTTGACAACAATGTTTCAATTATTGCAAGTAAAGCATGCTATTGGGTCCTAGACTACCCGGACATAGGCATAATAGTATCTAGACACGGACTCTCGCCACCTCGTGCGTACGTAGCCCCCACAATTAACAGCACATATTCAATTAATTCACATATGGGGACAATTCCCTCTTACAAGGTTAGAAAGGAGACTCACCTCGCTCCGAAGTTCCATAACCGACATTCCACGCCCTTCCGAGGGCTCAAATTGATGCACAACGCTCCAAAGCTAGCCAACAATTATGCAAATCCGTTAATATATGATCAACTACTCATAATAATCCAATTTATAACATTTCCTAACCCCGATCGAAAAGTTGACAAAATCGCCCTCGGGCCCACCTGCCCAGATTCCGAAATTTTTCGAAGATAAACTTTACCCATAACCCCACGAACTCAAATATATAATTTACTCTTAATTTCATACCCAAAATCGTGGTCAAAACCCGAAAATACAAGTTCTAGGTCTTTCCACCAAAACCCCAAGTTTCTACCAGTTTTCATACTTTAATCTGCAATAAAAACATGTATTTAACTTACAAGAGGTGAGATTAATTTACCTCATGATTGATGATGAAATCCCTCTCTTGGATAGCTCCAAAATCGCCCAACCAAAGTGAAAAATGTATGAAAATGAGCTAAAACTCGTTCTTTAAAGAACACACTGCCCAGCCCGACCTCCCGCACCTGCGGTCACTTGACTGCTTTTGTGGTTCCGCAGGTGCGGTTCAAAGACCGCTTCTGCGGTCCTCCTCCAGCTGCCCCAAACCGTTTCTGCGCTGCCCAGACCGCATCTGCGACCTCGCAGGTGCGGAAAATCCTTCGCACCTGCGGCCTCTGACCCCTTCACTTCTAGCCGCTTCTGCGGTTCCTTTCCTCGCTTCTGCGGGGCCGCTTCTACGGTGAAGCCTCCGCAGGCGTAGTTACACTAGCAACCAGACCCCCTTCAGCTCATCCTTTAAGTCCCAATCGATCCGTTAACCATCTAGAATCCACCCGAGGCCACCGAGACCCCATTCAATCACACCAATAAGTCCCAACACACATTACGGACTTGCTCGAGGCCTCAAATCATCTCAAACAATGCTAAAATCACGAATCACACCCCAAATCAAACTTGATGAACTTGAGAAATTCAAACTTCAACATTCGATGCCGAAACCTATCAATTCACATACGATTGACCTCAATTTTTGCACACAAGTCATATTCGACATACGGACCTACTCCAACTTCTGGAATCAGAATCCGACCCCGATATCAAAAAGTCCACTTCCGGTCAAACTTCTCAAAAACCTTCAATTTTCTATCTTTAGCCAAATGACTCCAAAATGACCCACGGGCCTCCGAATTCACTACCAATCGCGCTCCCAACACCAGAATCACCATATGGGGCTATTCCTAAACTCGGAATCCCAAACAGACAACGATAACACTGGAATGCACTACAACCCAAACTTATGAAATTCTTCCAAAAATGCTAACTTCCACAATAGGTGCGAAAACGTTCCCGGGTCTTCCAAAACCCGATCCGGACATACGCCCAAGTCCGAAATCATCATATGAACTTGCTGGAACCTTCGAATCCTGATTCCGAGGTCGTTTACTCAAAAATCCGATCTTAGTCAATCCTTTCAACTGAAAGCTTCCGAAATGAGAATTCTCTTTCCAAATCAACTCCGAACTTCCCGGAATTCAATTCCGACCGTGCGCACAAGTCATAATACCTAAAATGAAGCTACTCATGGCCTCAAACTACTGAAGGGTGCGCTAGAGCTCAAAACGACCGGTCGGGTCATTACGTTCTCTCCCACTTAAATATGCGTTCGTCCTCGAACGTGCTAAGAACTACGTTGGAGTTGTCTGATATCACAGTTAAACACCTTTTGCACCTACCGTGCTACCACAACTCAGTTGAGCACATTAGCTCGAGCAAATCTGGAGATATTCTCTCTTATGCAAATAAATGAGCCTTAGAGCCCAGTTTCAACATCCAAAATTCTCTGCCAGGACTGCTTCCAATATAAGAACACCGTATAAATCACCACATGATGCACCGATACAGATTGCATACCTTTGCTGGATTCACACTATGCACCACGTCATTCACAGGACCATAATGACATTCTCTGACTATAATAGCCGACGTTCTCCAAACCTGATGCTCACAATGCATCTTATGATACATTTAAGTCTTGTTCCAACTCTTACAATACTGCCACGACGGAGGAGATGCGTAGAAATTCATAACCAACTGCCACGTCGACAAATCATTGAGGCTACACTCCTGACAAGAACATTACCTCATTTTGAACCCAAATAATGATCTTTGCTCTTTAATATACTTCATACAATTCGATTGCACTGATCCTAGGTCCAATAACCTTGTCTCACCCAGTACAAACTACTCAGGCAACAAGCCACCCCAAACATGACCAAAAGTCTCGTATGATGCCACAACGTGCCAATAGGCTACCACTCGAACGCGATACATAAGAAAGTCGAGCTCTCGAAGGGACTACCCCATTCACGCAACTAAATATGAACTCACCTCTGAAAATGGAAACAAACGCACGGAGTGTCATACCTCCTTTTCGCTACACCCCGCAAGGGTGTAAAGGAGTTTTTTCACTTAAAGGACAATCGCAGCGGGATCTATTATTAAGATTCAGAGTCGCCACTTGGGAGATTAATGGTGTCCCAAGTCACCGGTTGAATCCCGAACCGAGGAAATTATGACTCTGTTAACAGTCTACGAACTAGAAATCCGAGTAAGGAATTCTGTTAACCCGGGAGAAGGTGTTAGGCATTCCCGGGTCCCGCGGTTCTAGCACGGTCGCTCAACTGTCATATTTGCCTTATTTATCTGATTTTACAACATGTTTTAATCTATGTGCTTTTTAACCGCTTTTATTATTATTATTTTAAAGAGAATTGCAACGTCGTGAAAACATGTCTCGAACCGCGTCGCATAAATGCACCCGCGATTTTCGACACATTTTGACTTCGTTGAGATTTGGATTTGGATCACATAAATGCGCACCCGAGTTTAGGAAGGTAATGTTATTAAAATACGCGCATAAAGAGGCTAACGCGTTATTATCTTTGGGGAAGGTCGTGAAATTCGCTAAACGGCCCATCCCGAAGTCTAAGTATTTTAACACAAACACTTATCGAGGGCCCCGCCATTTGTGTTTTGTCTAGCTAGGCTCGTCTCGTTTATTATTTGAAGGCCAGTCCTAAAGTAAACTATGATTTTCTACTTAATTTGTCTCTAATAAAAGAAGAAGCCTTAATTAATCGGTGTAAACTAGCATTGAAAGGTATTATAACATGATATTAAATCAAGCAAACTTTAATAGTCGTCATGGGATCTTCAGCAGATTGGGCTTCATAATAGCCTAAAAGGAGGAGACTCAATTGACCTCACAAGGGGACAGGCCGCCTGAGGTTGGGCCCTAAACAGGTTCAGGCCCAAGTCTTATTCACCTCAAAAGTGGTCACATTTGAGACCCTTAAATGCCCAGATTCCTTACTGACTTTTATTTGTGATTTTGGCTGTCAACGGGCCTGATTATTGGTGAAACACATAGGCACTCATAGGCTTAGGCCCAGGTCCACACGAGTACATAAATCTGACTGGACTTGGGCCGTTCACTAAAATATTGAGGCCCAAACGACTTGCAAATAGACTGATTTGTTAAACCAAAGAGATCCACAATTCAATTGGACTAAATGCTTATTGAAGTTACTACAAGCTAATACAAGTGTGTTCAGCAATTTACAATCAGGAAGAGCAAGATACACCTACCTAATGAACATATCGACTAGATTTTGAACATTTTCCCATGTGAGGTTGTTAAATGATGAATTAATATTAACAATTGTAAAGCTAACGATCGCCTAAAAGGATTATCATTCGTGCTATGAAATCAATTCAATTAATCAAAGTTGAATGCTAACAACAATTTATTTATCACGAGCATCACTGTCAACATGAACAAATTGAACAAATGAAATCATCTACTATGCTAAGGTACAATCCAAACAGTTTCTGATTTTCAAATTTTCTAGAACAATGCTAAACTAAGGCAAGTGCTAATTATGCTATGTCTACAGCTAGCTAACCATGAGTCAAAACAGTCCGAAATGGTCCAAATTACTACTTACACAGTCCAGTTTTAGTTCCACCATGCATACAGGAGTAACAATATGCCACTAACCAATTCACAAAAGCTATCTAGAACATACAGAATTGTTAAAATAACAAGGCAATATCAGAATTTTGGGCTTCAATTTCATTTCATGTTTTCAACAGGAGATGCTACATCAAACCAGTCTCGAAGTGTACCTGGAATTAGAAAGGAATAGGAAATGAGAGAAGTCAGCAGCAATTCAGGACTTAACAGCAATTCAGGAACAATTTCAGAAATCCAGCAATGGATCAATCAACACAGCAACATCAAGAGCAATTTCGAATCAAAAATAACTTCACAAACACCCAGGAACATTTCAGCAATCAAAAACCCACTAAACTGACCCAAAATTGACTTGTTTGAACTCAAAACTCAATCGAAATCAAACCAGGAATGATTCTGAACCTCAGCTATCAGAATTTGAGTTAAGAGATGCAAATCAGCCACTAAACTTGAAATCAACCTAAGAAATGAATAGAACCGTACATTTATTTAATTTTCTGTAGCTTTGTATATTTTTTTTTTGAGATTTTAGGATGGAAAAGAGACTTCAAAATTGCAGATCTAGAATTTGAATCTGAAATTCAATTTGGATTCTGGAAACTATAGCCTAGTTATTGGGGGGAATTGTGAGGTTCAAAACTTGTTCATGAAGGCAGAAAGTGCTGCCTTTTATAGGCAGGAAAGGGGATGGAAGTTTCTAGAACTTTTCATTCATTTTCCCCCCTAAATTAGCCTCCTATCCTTCCCCAGATAACACCTGAAATCCCTCTTCACTCCTCACATGTGACCTCCCCCAATATTCTCTATGTTCAATCTCTCAAACACACCCCCCCCCCCAAATTCCCTGATATTACCCTGAACCTATGGGTCAAATTTGAAACAAAGCTCTGTCTACATTATGGGCCTGGATACTATAGCCCAACTTCACAATTTCAGGTCACTAATCAAACGAGCCTTAAGGATCTGAATAAGGCTATTCAAGCCAACAGAATAACATAGTAAAAGAAGTCTACAACGAAAATCAAAATTCCATGACTCCAAACTATTTAGTTATTGACCAGTTTTAAATGACAGGATTTAAAGAATAAACAACAAACAATTACTACTAATTTGATCAAATAACACTCACTTATTATCAATTTGAGACAACCTAAGTAGAATATGGACTAAGGGGAGCAAAGGAAAGGAACGAGTTGTGACTATCGAACAGAAAGAAAATAAGAAGAAGATTGACATGAAACAGTCAGAAGAAGAAATCAAATAAATGAAAGCAAAAGAAACTCACCATCTTGACTTGAACACCAAACCCGAGTTTTGACCAAGACCCAACCTGATAATCAGTCGTCTATTTCCCGTCAATAAGATTGCAAATGATGTGCCCGGACACGGGAAAAGACCTTGTATGAACGGCTTGGGCTTGACTTCGAGGGCTCGGACCTTATATTTAGCATTCGAGCAATTCGGTGATGATTTGAAGGAGATGGACTGGCATTTTGGGGTGAAGAAGACGAGGAGACTCAAGAGTATTAGTTTAAGGTCGTTTGGCAATGGTGCCGCCACCGGAGAAAACGAGGGCGGCGGCTAGGGTTTTGAGGATTTGAGGGATTCTGGTGAGTTTTGAGTGAAACGGGTGGTGGAATTGTCATGAAGGGAAGGGGACGATGCTCTGGTGTAAGCTTCGAGGTCGTTAAACGCCGGCCGCCGGCGATGGACAGTGGGAGTAGGGTTTGGACAAGTGAAAGAGACGAAGGGGTTCTAGGAAAGGGTTTGTTTGATTTAAGGTTGTTGGACCCTTTAATGTGAAAAGGGGGAGGGGGGGGGGGGATTCGGACCGGGTCAGGGGATGATTTGGGCCTGGGCGGGTGATTTCTAATTGGAATGGCCCAATTCAGCAGCCCTTCAACAGATAGCTTTTGATTTTTTTTCTTTTGTTTTTTTTGTTTTCTCCTTTTTATTTCTTTTATTTATTTTTGTATTTCATTTTGTATTTCCCTGATTTTATTAAAATGCAAAAAAAAAAATTAAAATGAAACCTAATTTATTTCCAAAATTATGCTAATTAATTCCAAAAATTGTTTAAAATCTATTTCGTGACAAATTCAACAATTAACAATTACAAATGCAAAAATGGACTATTTTTGTTATTTTCTTTATATTTTTTTCTAAAAACAACTTAACCACTAAATAATCCTAAAATATGAAATTAGATCCTAAATGCAAATGTCAAGCGTATTTTTTTTATATTTTTCATTAAAATGCACAAATAAAATGCAAACAATTAACAGAAAATAAACACAAAAATTCACAAAAATTGTAAAAATAAATGAAAGAAAAATCAATTTAAGTTTGAAATTTTTTTGGGAATTATTCACATAGGGAAAAAAATCACGTAGCTCACAG
>NW_017674977.1:35082-68394 GCF_001879085.1 Nicotiana attenuata
AAAATAAAAAGAAGCTAGCCTAAGCTATGATCTATGAATTACAAAAAGGTCCTATCTATGTCTTCAAACTTGCTCTTGTGTTGCCTTGAACTTGTATTCGTCCGATGGAATTCTTTGTTGCCTTGAATTGTGATCGGAGATGTTTCGCTATTCCTCCGAGTGATGCTTGACTACTGAAATTTGAAATATATGCCTCTATTCTCCAGGAGGGTTCCTGATTGCTGAACTTGAAAAGTATTCCCTTGTTCTCCAGGTGGGCGCCTGACTGCTGAATCTTGAAATGTATTCCCTTGTTCTCCAGGTGGGCTCCTGATTGCTGAACTTGAAAAGTATTCCCTTGTTGTCCAGGTGGGCTCATGATTTCAACAAAATAGACAAACAACGAAAATTTTCTACCCCAGTTTGATGACTGGGCGCGTTACGTTGCCAAATACTAAAACTTGAAAGATAAAATTTGCATTGTACTTCCCTTGTTCTCCAGGTGGGCGCCTGACTTCTAAACTTGAAACGTATTGCCTTGTTCTCTAGGTGGGCGCCTGGCTGCTGAACTTGAAACGTATTCCCTTGTTCTCCAGGTGGGCGCCTGACTGCTGAATATGAAATGTATTCCCTAGTTCTCCAGGTGGGCACCTGACTGCTGAGCTTTGAAATGTATTCCCTTGTTTTCCAGGTGAGCGCCTGACTGCTGAGCTTTGAAATGTATTCCCTTGTTCTCCAGGTGGGCGCCTGACTGCTGAGCTTTGAAATGTATCCCTTGTTCTCCACGTGGGCTCCTGATTGCTGAACTTGAAAAGTATTCCCTTGTTCTCCAGGTGGGCGCCAGACTGCTGAATCTTGAAATGTATTCCCTTGTTCTCCAGGTGGGCTCCTGATTGCTGAACTTGAAAAGTATTCCCTTGTTCTCCAGGTGGGCTCCTCATTTCAACAAAATAGACAAACAACGAAAATTTTCTGCCCCAGTTTGATGACTGGGCGCGTTACGTTACCAAATACTAAAACTTGAAAGATAAAATTTGCATTGTACTTCCCTTGTTCTCCAGGTGGGCGCCTGACTTCTAAACTTGAAACGTATTCCCTTGTTCTCCAGGTGGGCGCCTGACTGCTGAACTTGAAACGTATTCCCTTGTTCTCCAGGTGGGCGCCTGATTGCTGAACTTGAAAAGTATTCCCTTGTTCTCCAGGTGGGCGCCTGACTGCTGAATCTTGAAATGTATTCTCTTGTTCTCCAGGTGGGCGCCTGACGCTAAACTTGAAACGTATTCCCTTGTTCTCCAGGTGGGCGCCTGATTGCTGAACTTGAAACGTATTCCCTTGTTCTCCAGGTGGGCGCCTGACTGCTGAGCTTTGAAATGTATTCCCTTGTTTTCCAGGTGAGCGCCTGACTGCTGAGCTTTGAAATGTATTCCCTTGTTCTCCAGGTGGGCGCCTGACTGCTGAGCTTTGAAATGTATCCCTTGTTCTCCACGTGGGCTCCTGATTGCTGAACTTGAAAAGTATTCCCTTGTTCTCCAGGTGGGCGCCAGACTGCTGAATCTTGAAATGTATTCCCTTGTTCTCCAGGTGGGCTCCTGATTGCTGAACTTGAAAAGTATTCCCTTGTTCTCCAGGTGGGCGCCTGACTGCTGAGCTTGAAATGTATTCTCTTGTTCTCCAGGTGGGCGCCTGACTGGTGACATTTGAAATGTATTCCCTTTTTCTCCAGGTGGGCGCCTGATTGCAACAAAATAGACAAACAAAGAAAAGTTCCTATCCCAGTTTGATGGCTGGGCACAGATATGAGTGTTAAATTGAATTATTCTACCAACTATTATAAGGATTTGAAAGCTAAGTCCTATTATCCAGGGAGGTCCTGACAACTCCTAGCAGTTACGAACCTAAGTTATATTTTCTAAAGGTAGTACTCCCACCACATTTGTTATCGAAAAGACTTTAAACTACTCCCCGTTATCCAGGAGGGTCCTGACAACTTCTAGTTAAAAGACAGTTTTGACCTGAGTTATATCTACTAAAGGTGCGACTTCCACTATATCTTGTTATCTAAACCGACCTTAAAACTACGCCCCATTATCCAGGAGGGTCCTGAAAACTTCTAATTGAATCCTATGCCAATTTGAAACCCACTTACGCTTTTTGGGGTACATTTATGCTAAATTATGCTACTCATGATTGGTTTGACATTTAAACTAAGTCCCATTTTCCAGGAGGGCCCTGAGAGTTTCCAGTCATACCTGTTTGGGTGCTGCCTTTCCTTACGGAGGGTTTCTCCGAAGCAAACAGAACTTCTGCCCCTGTTTCAATCAAAGAAAGACCTTGTTAATAAGATGGTGGTTAGTTGCTGGCATTCTTGCTGGGTGCATCCTTGCTGCTGGGCTCTACTCTGCCTTGTTTCCCTAGGCTTGCCTTGAATCGCTCTGACTTCCTGACTGACTTCAACACTCCGACTTTGATGACCCAAGTGTTCTACCCCGTATTGTTGTTTTTGTGTTTCTGACCCCTCTATTTGAAACTTCGCTTCTTCCCCACAATTATCTGATTAATCCACTGATGAAACATCCAGTGGTCCTTTATAACTTTGCCTTTTGACATCTTTGATATATTCTGGCCCTGTTGCGCTGTACAACTAGGAAGCTGGTAGTTAGCCTTGACATTCCTCCCTTTTGTTTCGAACAGAACTGACACTGAAACATCTTAAAGGTAGACCTCAAAAGAATAAAATGGAATGACCTCGAGGGTTGAGGATAAAGAGAATCCGAGAACGGATGATTTGTAATGACGAAAGAAGAGAATAAGACTTATCTGAGTGGAACAGCTGGTACCATTGAGCATGCCATGCATTTTGGATTAACCGGCCCAGTCTGTCCAACCAACCAACTTTTGATATGCTGTTACGGACTTTCATAACCTGATTTTCACCCAAACCCAAACCTTGCTCGTCTTGCAATGTCTTGAGCAGCTTTCGACCACAGACTTGTCTCGTTTGCCTATCTAAAAAACTCACCTTCGCCTTACGATGCCCATGAGGGTTTTCACCAATAAGACTCTCTCATTTTTATTTCTCTCAACTCACTTCTGCTTACGGTGCCCGTGGGGGTTTTCACCAATAAGACTCTCTCATTATTGATTTCTCTCAACTCACTTCGCCTTACGGTGCCCGTGAGGGTTTTCACCAATAAGACTCTCTCATTTTTATCATTTTCTTCTTACATCGGAGTGTTGCCCTTGACGTGAATCACTTTTACTTGCCCGTATTGGCACTTGCTGAAGATTGATCCGAAGGTCTTTCTTTGGACCGTAATGCAGGCTTTTGGATGGGGTTAAAAAGAAGGGTATAAAAGGCTCAAAACAACTTAACATGGGTTCAAAGTTACAACTTTCGGAAACAAATTTCTCACAGCAACCACAACTTCTTCCCCAGTTTCTTTCTTGGGGACTTTGGACTTTTATTTTGGTGTGACTAAACCTCAGAGGGAGGCTGCCTACGTACCCTTTCGGGATCAAGTCAAACGTAGTTCAAGTCATAGAATTACTTCGTTGTTGCGGTCTTTCCTTTTCTTTCTTTTCATTTCTTTCCTTTTCCTTCTCTTTTCTTTTCTTTTCTTTTTCTTTTCTCTTCTTTTTTTCTTTTCTTTTCTTTTCTTTTTTTTTCTTTTCCCTTTCTTTTTCCTTTTCTTTTTCTTTTCTCTTCTTTCTCTTTTCTTTTCTTTTTCTTTTCTCTTCCTTTTTTCTCTTTTTCACTGTTTTTCTCTTGTTTCTACACTTACTGTCCCCGCTCAGGCTTATGAGTTTATTATCGATTCCGAAAGAGGGGTATGAAAGAAAATAATCGAGGCTCAAAGGGGTAGCAAAGGATAAAGTGTTTGGATAGCAGAACAAAATGCCTTCGTCATTCCAATCTCCAAAACATGCCGAGTACAAACAAATGCAATTAAGCAAAACAGGGAAAACATTCGTAATATCTTTTGATTGTGCCAGACCTGATAACCAAATTCACACATTTGCCTTCTACATCTGTCAATTACCCAACACCATTGGACAACAATCTCGGTACTATGAACGACCCCTGTAGACTTGGGGCAAACTTGCCTTTGGTTTCAAGCCGATGTGGCATGATGCATTTCAGCAGTATTTCTTTATGTTCCGTCTGCCCTAGTTTCACAGAATTTGGGCTCGAAGTGATCTCAAAATGCCCTTACGTATTGCCCTCGAATGTCCTTACATCTTCAACGTTTATTTCATTGCTTCATTACTAAACTGACTTTTAAAAACCAGGCTGAGAATTATGCGTGCATGTCATGTCACCAGAACCAGCATGAAAAGAATTGTATAAGGAGAAGAAAACTAAACAACATGACTAGAAATGGTAGGAAACAGAGAATTGCATTAGACTGACGGTGAAAGGGTTTAAACAACAGAATAAACAGACAAACCTAGACAGCACTAAACAAACTATTACGGCAAAGTGAAAAAATAGAAGGGTTTGAGTCACAAGACAATATCCGGATTACAACCCTGAAAATAACTTGGACAACAGAAATGACAACAAAATAAGCCACCAAAACTCCACTCTAGCTAACCAAGAGTTGGAGCGCCTTTCCAATCACCAAACTCGACACCTTAGCCACTGGATTGCCCATCAAAATTGCTGGGACTTTCACCAATTTCAATATCATTGACTTCATTCAACGAGTTTCCGAGAGGATTCTCATACTCCCTGTCGCCATGGATCTTCCCCACAAAATGTGCATCATCATGTGCAGGCAAAGGATTACGTGCCATGTTCTGAGTGGCACTGTCCTGGACCGCAATTATCCCTTCCTGAATCATTCTTTCTATCTCTCTTTGCAAATCCCGGCAACTTTCGACATCGTGCCCCTGGGCATTGGAATGGTATCCACACCTTTTAGAATGGTCAAAGCTTCTTACACGCATGTCCACATGATTCGGAGGAATGGGTGCAATCAGGTTATATTGCTTTAGCTTCTCAAACAAGTCTGCATATGACTCTCCCAAGGGGGTGAAAGTTTCCTGCTTCTGTGCCCTCTCTTGCTTGAAATTTTGGCTGGCCCGCAAACCTGCTCCAGGGGAATTCTTGTAGGCTCTTGGGGGTGGGTAGGTGTTTTGAGTTGGGTAAGCATTTTGTGGGGTGGGTGCGCGTCATTGCGCATAGGTAGGATGTTGGGGGCATGTTTGGGCATGATGGACAGAGAAGTGGGGATAGTGTTGTGGTGGGCTATATGGAGTGTGATGGGGTCGAGGTTGGTTGTAATATGGTGATGGGCCCCTGGACCAAGCTCTTGATTCAACTACTGCCACATCTTCATTCTTTTTCTTTCCCACTACCCCTCCAGTGCCGCTCTGGATAGCCTGGGTAGTTGCCTTGATTGAAGAATAGCTCATGATTTTGTTGGACTTAAGCCCCTCCTCCACCATACTTCCCATTTTTACTACCTCGTTGAAAGATTTTCCTACTGCTGACACCAAGTGGCCATAGTAGGTAGGCTCTAAAGCCTGCAGGAAGTAATCAACCATCTCGCTCTCCCTCATTGGAGGATCGACTCTTGCCGCCTGCTCTTTCCACCGGAAACCATACTCTCTAAAGCTTTCCCCGGGCTTCTTCTTAAATTTGGTCAGTGACAGACGGTCCGGGACAATTTCGAGATTATACTGAAAGTGGCATGCAAACGCGTGTGCCAAATCATCCCAAGTGTACCATCGAGCATGATCCTGTCGCGTGTACCATTCCAAGGCTGCACCACTGAGACTTTGACTAAAGTACGCCATCAATAATTCATCCCTTCCCCCAGCTCCTCTCATTTTGCTGCAGAATCCCCTTAAATGGGCTACCGGATCACCATGTCCATCATATAAGTCAAACTTTGGTAGCTTGAATCCTGCTGGCAACTGGACATCGGGAAACAAGCACAAATCCTTGTAGGCCACACTGACTTGGCCACCCAATCCTTGCATGTTCCTGAAGGATTGCTCCAGGCTTTTTACTTTTCGAAGCATCTCTTCCTGTTCCGGGTTCTTAAGCGGCTTGTCAGTTTCCACTGGGAGCTCAAAGTGAGGAGCGTAAGAATATGGTTCGGGGGCTTTAAAGGTAGGCTCGGGAGGATAGTACTGACTTTCGTGAGCTTGAAACAGTGGCTCACTGGAAGATCTTATCAATGTGGCAGGTGGAGGCGCCATAAAGACGGGGGTGATTGGTGGAGGAGGGTTTTGTTTGGGTGGTGGAGCTTGGGAAGGACAGGAGGTGGTGCCATAACTCTGTTGGTAGAAAGGGAAGGTTGGCGAGGAATTCACAGTAGGAAGCTCCTGGGACTGAACCAAAGGTGGGATATATGCTGGACTGGCGGGGTAAACTGGCGCCGGCTGACCCTTAGCCCAGGCCTGATGCATCTCGGCCATCTGCTGCCTCAACTTATACATCTCTTCCCTCATTGCTTTGACATCCACCACGTCTACCTCTTTTGACGGGTCCATGATACTGGTATCTGATTCTTGGCTTGTCATGTTCAGTTTTTTTTTTGACCGGGTGTTGTAGGAATGGGTTGCCAGGATGCCAACCAACTAAACCACCTGCCTAGACTCATCATCAACAACAACTTTGTTAGTGGTTAGAGCATTAACAAATAGATAGCCGCCCTTTTGGGGAATGAATGCACCTAAGCAGTTAACCATTTCTATTATGACTTCGCTTGGTTGCATGCGTCATCCCGGCTTTCCTTTTTCTTTATTTGTCATGCCTTCCCTCTCATCCTTCCCTCGTGTTTTCCATTGTTTGTTTCTTGCCTTTCCCTCTTTTCTTTTGCTTTTCTCTCTTATTTTTCCCTCTTTTCTTTGTTTCTTTTGCCTTGGTTTTTCCTTGTTCCTATTCGCTCCTTTCCTCAAAATTGTTTTTCCGCTCTTTTCTTTCCTTTGCTCCCTTTTATTTTCTCTTGTTTGCTTTTGTTTGGTTTCTTATTTTCTTTTTGTTTTTCTTTCCCTCTTTTGTTTTTCTTTCCTTTCTTGTTTTTCACCTCTTTCCTTTTATTCTTTTCTTGTTTTTCCTTTTTTCATTTAGTTACGGTCGAATCCTATGGAGATTGCCTACGTATCACGACCCCGCATGAATCAGACCGAGCGTAGTTCTTGCAAACAAATGCAAAAATAATGAAACAATTTTGGGGAATTTTTCTCAATTTTTCATTAATAACAACGGTGATTACAAAAGCTACCAGACTATTTGTTTTTCTTTTTCTCAAAAAGGGGAGTTATAAAAACAAACTCAAAAACAAAAATACAGACTCGATTAACTAGGAATACATCAAAGCTTCAAACCCTGGGGCCCGTGGGGCATCACTCGGCATCACCACGGGCCTGCGCAGGACTGAGAAGGTTTCAATGTCAACTGTAGGCTATTTAAAGAAAGCTGGCCATGTAATGACTTATTTTGACTTAAAAACAAGAAAAGTGGCTATGTTTTCAAAAATATTTATTTTGAGAAAACAAAGACCCGGTTTTGAAAATATGGCCTTTCAGCACTTCCGAAAGGGAGATTTTAAGGCTGTGCCCGCAAACCGTTTTAAAATGACTCAGGGTGGCTGTTCTTGCAAAAATAGCCTTCTGGCGCCCTTTTGGGGACATTTGGCTTATTTTTGACAAGAATGGCGTCACCCGACTTATTCATGACGAAATTAAAAATTTTGGCATTTTTTGGCTATTTTTTGCAAAGGGGAAGTTGGACCCGATGGGGGTTGCCTACGTATCCCACACTCTGTGGGAATCAAACTAGCGTAGTTCGGGCAAATAACACTAACTACTTTCGAAAACTAAACTCTTTTTGTTTTTTGTTGGCAAATACACTATTTTTGAAAGCAAGACTCTTTTGTATATTTTCTTTTTCAGTGGCAAATAAAACGAACTACTTTGAAAATAAAACTCTTTTTGTTTTTCTTTTCCATTGGCAAACAAAACAGACTAAAAAAAATACTTTTCTTCTTTTTCTTTCATTTTTCTCAAAAATCCGGCAGAATTTCGGCACTACTTGGACATTGGTTTTTCTAATATAGGTAATTAACTCTCTACACTGCTATTTTCTCTTTTTCTCTTTTTGTTTTTCAAATTTTCTAGATATTCAAAGCCGATCAGCATGCGAGTCCAAAACAGATAAATGCACAAGTAGGATGCATCAGGATGGTCCATTATTCCGGGTACACCTGTCCTAGACGGACCCAACCCCTGTGTTGAGTCCCCTAAGTCAAAATGCACGTGATGCAGATAAGCGTTCCTACTAAGGATCCGGCATGAGGTCAAGTTATTCTAGGTTCAAAACCTAGGTATAGGTTCTAGACTGTGTACCCGAGCGGACAACTCGAGTCGAGGAGGGGGCTATGTACCGGGAACCAAAAGGCCATCCGGCTTAGTAACTTGTCCGGCCTCTTTCTACTTTAAGGTATGACACTAACAGAATAGGGAGTCTCCACAAGTGAGCACATCCCCGGAGGTGAGAAGAGAAGGGTTTCGGCACAGTTTTATATATACAGTTCAGATAATATCAAAGCGGTAAAGCATTTAGCACATTTAGCAAGGAAACATGTAGGAAAATCAGATAAGGCCAAATATAACAATTATTCTAAGCTCGAATTCTTAAACCCCGAACCGAAGTTCTGGGTTTGTATCCCCAGCAGAGTCGCCAGAGCTGTCACACCTCCTTTTTTATACACCCGCAAGGTTGTAAAGGAGTTTTTCCACTTAAAGGACAATCGAAGCGGGATTTATTATTAAGATTCAGAGTCGCCACTTGGGAGATTAATGGTGTCCCAAGTCACCGGTTGAATCCCGAACCGAGGAAATTATGACTCTGTTAACAGTCTACGAACTAGAAATCCGAGTAAGGAATTCTGTTAACCCGGGAGAAGGTGTTAGGCATTCCCGGGTCCCGCGGTTCTAGCACGGTCGCTCAACTGTCATATTTGCCTTATTTATCTGATTTTACAACATGTTTTAATCTATGTGCTTTTTAACCGCTTTTATTATTATTATTTTAAAGAGAATTGCAACGTCGTGAAAACATGTCTCTAACCGCGTCGCATAAATGCACCCGCGATTTTCGACGCATTTTGACTTCGTTGAGATTTGGATTTGGGTCACATAAATGCGCACCCGAGTTTAGGAAGGTAATGTTATTAAAATACGCGCATAAAGAGGCTAACGCGTTATTATCTTTGGGGAAGGCCGTGAAATTCGCTAAATGGCCCATCCTGAAGTCTAAGTATTTTAACACAAACACTTATCGAGGGCCCCGCCATTTGTGTTTTGTCTAGCGAGGCTCGTCTCGTTTATTATTTGAAGGCCAGTCCTAAAGTAAACTATGATTTTCTACTTAATTTGTCTCTAATAAAAGAAGAAGCCTTAATTAATCGGTGTAAACTAGCATTGAAAGGTATTATAACATGCTATTAAATCAAGCAAACTTTAATAGTCGTCTGGGATCTTCAGCAGATTGGGCTTCATAACAGCCTAAAAGGAGGAGACTCAATTGACCTCACAAGGGGACAGGCTGCCTGAGGTTGAGCCCTAAACAGGTTCAGGCCCAAGTCTTATTCACCTCAAAAGTGGTCACGTTTGAGACCCTTAAATGCCCAGATTCCTTACTGACTTTTATTTGTGATTTTGGCTGTCAACGGGCTTGATTAGTGGTGAAACACACAGGCACTCATAGGCTTAGGCCCAGGTCCACATAAATCTGACTGGACTTGGGCCGTTCACTAAAATATTGAGGCCCAAACAACTTGAAAATAGACTGATTTGTTAAACCAAAGAGATCCACAATTCAATTGGACTAAATGCTTATTGAAGTTACTACAAGCTAATACAAGTGTGTTCAGCAATTTACAATCAGAAAGAGCAAGATACACCTACCTAATGAACATATCGACTAGATTTTGAACATTTGCCCATGTGAGGTTGTTAAATGATGAATTAATATTAGCAATTGTAAAGCTAACGATCGCCTAAAAGGATTATCATTCGTGCTATGAAATCAATTCAATTAACCAAAGCTGAATGCTAACAACAATTCATTTATCACGAGCATCACTGTTAACATGAACAAATTGAACAAATTAAATCATCTACTATGCTAAGGTACAATCCAAACAGTTTCTGATTTTCAAATTTTCCAGAACAATGCTAAACTAAGTCAAGTGCTAATTATGCTATGTCTACAGCTAGGTAACCATGAGTCAAAACAGTCCGAAATGGTCCAAATTACTACTTACAAAGTCCGGTTTTAGTTCCACTATGCATACAAGAGTAACAATATGCCACTAACCAAATCACAAAATTTATCTAGAACATACAGAATTGTTAAAATAACAAGGCAATATCAGATTTTTGGGCTTTAATTTCATTTCATGTTTTCAACAGGAGATGCTACATCAAACCAGTCTCGAAGTGTACCTGGAATTAGAAAGGAATAGGAAATGAGAGAAGTCAGCAGCAATTCAGGACTCAACAGCAATTCAGGAACAATTTCAGAAATCCAGCAATGGATCAATCAACACGGCAACATCAAGAGCAATTTCGAATCAAAAATAACTTCTTAAACACCCAGGAACATTTCAGTAATCAAAAATCCACTAAACTGACCCAAAACTGACTTGTTTGAACTCAAAACTCAATCGAAATCAAACCAGGAATGATTCTGAACCTCAGCTATCAGAATTTGAGTTAAGAGATGCAAATCAACCACTAAACTTGAAATCAACCTAAGAAATGAATAGAACCGTACATTTTTTGAATTTTCTGTAGCTTTGTATATTTTTTTTGAGATTTTAGGATGGAAAAGAGACTTCAAAATTGCAGATCTAGAATTTGAATCTGAAATTCAAATTTGGATTCTGGAAACTATAGCCTAGTTTTTGGGGGGAATTGTGAGGTTCAAAACTTGTTCATGAAGGCAGAAAGTGCTGCCTTTTATAGGCAGGAAAGGGGATGGAAGTTTCTAGAACTTTTCATTCATTTCCCCCCCTAAATTAGCCTCCTATCCTTCCCCAAATAATACCTGAAATCTCTCCTCACTCCTCACATGTGACCTCCCCCAATATTCTCTATGTTCAATCTCTCAAACACCCCCCCAATTCCCTGATATTACCCTGAACCTATGGGTCAAATTTGAAACAAAGCTCTGTCTACATTATGGGCCTGGATACTACAACCCAACTTCACAATTTCAGGTCACTAATCAAACGAGCCTTAAGGGTCTGAATAAGGCTATTCAAGCCAACAGAATAACAGAGTAAAAGAAGTCTACAACGAAAATCAAAATTCCATGACTCCAAACTACTTAGCTATTGACCAGTTTTAAATGACAGGATTTAAAGAATAAACAACAAACAATTACTACTAATTTGATCAAATATCACTCACTTATTATCAATTTGAGACAACCTAAGTAGAATACGGACAAAGGGGAGCAAAGGAAAGGAACGAGTTGTGACTATCGAACAGAAAGAAAATAAGAAGAAGATTGACATGAAACAGTCAGACGAAGAAATCAAATAAATGAAAGCAAAAGAGACTCACCATCTTGACTTGAACACCAAACCCGAGTTTTGACCTAGACCCAACCTGATAATCAGTCGTCCATTTCCCGTCAATAAGATTGCAAATGATGTGCCCGGACACGGGAAAAGACCTCGTATGAACGGTTTGGGCTTGACTTCGTGGGCTCGGACCTTATATTTAGCATTCGAGCAATTCAGTGATGATTTGAAGGGTATGGACTAACATTTTGGGGTGAAGAAGACGAGGAGACTCAAGAGTGCTAGTTTAAGGTCGTTTGGCAATGGCGCCGCCATCGGAGAAAACGAGGGCGGCGGCTAGGGCTTTGAGGATTTGAGGGATTCTGGTGAGTTTTGAGTGAAACGGGTTGTGGAATTGTCATGAGGGGAAGGGGACGATGCTCTGGTGTAAGCTTGGAGGTCGTTAAACGCCGGCCGCCGACGATGGACAGTGGGAGTAGGGTTTGGACAAGTGAAAGAGACGAAGGGGTTCTGGGAAAGGGTTTGTTTGATTTAAGGTTGTTGGACCCTTTAATGTGAAAAAAGGTGGGGGGGGGGGGGGTATTCGGACCGGGTCAGGGGTTGATTTGGGCCTGGGCGGGTGATTTCTAATTGGAATGGCCCAATTTAGCAGCCCTTCAACAGATAGCTTTTGATTTTTTTTCTTTTGTTTTCTTTTTTTTTTGTTTTCTCCTTTTTATTTCTTTTATTTATTTTGCATTTCCCTGATTTTATTAAAATGCAAAAAAAAAAAAAGTTAAAGTGAAAGCTAATTTATTTCCAAAATTATGCTAATTAATTCCAAAAATTGTTTAAAATCTATTTCGTGACAAATTCAACAATTAACAATTAAAAATGCAAAAGTGGACTATTTTTGGTATTTTCTTTATATTTTGTTCTAAAAATAACTTAACCACTAAATAATACTAAAATATGAAATTAGACCCTAAATGCAAATGTCAAGCATTTTTTTTATATTTTTCATTAAAATGCACAAATAAAATGCAAACAATTAACAGAAAATAACACAAAACTCACAAAATTCACAAAATTGTAAAATAATGAAAGAAAATCATTTAGTTTGAACTTTTTGGGAATTATTCACATAGGGCAAAAATCACGTGCTCACACGGAGTAGAATATAAGGGACTGTAATTATCATCACACTGTTGCGGCGTGCAACCTGATCCAAACAACATACTCATGGCGGCGTGCCACCCGATCCACACATAAAATTCATATAAGGAGATACACATCGAGCTAAATTGCTCATTACAACACAATACCGAATATCGGTCGCAAGCACGCTAAGTGCATCATATCATCCCTGAGGGGACATATAGCACCATAAGCTAACAAACTCAAGCACAACTAAGGTGCGATATATGTTCTGAAACTAAAGAGCCATCCTGATCACATAACACCATCGCTACACGGAACCTCAACACATAAGAAATCTACCAAGACGTTTCGCAACTCACACGGCACAATATAGCATTTCATGAAATAGCCGACGATGAAATAACATCCAACGTCCGAATACTCCTCCATAAGGAGAGCTATGTTGAAATGAACACATTCGGCCTGATATAGAGCCCATATTCACATTTAAATCCATCCACAGACCTCAAGCTGATTCTGATCGTACCGAATTAGGCCAGTAATCTCTTCTGGGTCCATAATAACCCCTTTTTCCCATAACACACAAGAACAAGCATCATAACCGAAGTAATCCACCACAGTCCACAACCCAATAAACCGAGTGCCCTCCAGGCATAAATTCTCAAATTAACGATATCACCACAATCTTCATACTTGGTTTCATTCTTCAATCAATCAAGTGACTACATGCCACACTTATACAATCTTCCCGTGGAACACGCTCCCATGACCTTCCGTAACAGATAACAAGTCTGTATATCCATGCCACCGGCCGCACTAACGCTGAAAAGTGATCAAGAATCCATAACCAGGATGCAAAGCCTCTTTCACAAATCACTGATCTCAGGTGACGCTGAAGACAATGCCAGCTTACTCTAAACATTCAAATCCCTTTCATGCTCATCCAAGCTCGGGACATGCTTGTCAACACCAAACTGCAACCTTGTTCCTCTCCTTCAAATTCCATACCACTCACTGCACCTAACATGCCGACTTGCGATAGTACGAGAATTTCATCACAACTCCTGAACAACTAACATGGTAAACACTTCCTCACATGGAAACTTTCTACTTAACTCATTCCAAGAGTGCCATAGCAACAGACGAGTGAATTCGCACAACCGTAGAAGGTGCAATTCTTCAAGTAGTGGCCTAAACCATCATAGCCCTTTTCGAGGATCCGCCTACACATAGTAGGCCATAATACTAGAATACTTCCGAATAAATTCAATTACGACGGCCGACAAGCCTCACACGTACCATCACAAATCACTTGCATAACTTAATCATGCTGAAGGAATTGATCAACAGTATGCCAACTTAACCATGGCTAACCAATCCAACCTCTTCCAATTTGTCCTAAGTTGCCTTAGAATAATAAAAACTTTATTCAACACATAATGCACTCAACCCGAGTGGACTTGTAACACGAGACCATGTTGTCTCAAATCCCACGAACCACTTCGTACCACTTCATACCTTCCTTGTGCGCATATTCACATCTCAACTGGCACATCCATTCTGATAATTCCTCTATGAATCCGAAGTCCTTTTCTCCCTTTCCTCCCAAATGCTACAGTGCAAGCCAAAACATCTTGGAACAATTCTGAACCTCTTATAATAAGCTGCTTCACAAGCTCGATTCTTAAACATACCGCAGGCTTGAACCCTTAGGAACCACATTTTCAACCTCTAAATTCACTAGGACCGTTATTGAGAGTCACTCACTCCGACACGGTCTCGAATATAATAAACTGCAAGGCTCCGCTAGCCCATGACCACCCTCTCAAAGAAGTTCCCGGCCAAATCACCTTCCCTGCAACTCACTTCTGCGCGAAGCATAATTCCTAAGTCTTCCCAAAGCCTGAACACGAATCGATGATGCCAATTATAGAACACATTCTTCAATTCCTTTGCATCAAATTACTACTGACTCTTTCCTTAGCCGAAACAACTTACCAATACGCCGATAACCTGAAACCTCACAACAAAATAATCATACAACCACATCGTAGGCAGTGGGACTCTCCCACTTAGCTGGATGCCACCATTACACAACCTTGGAACCTACCAAGATCATTTATCTCTCATCGACACGACCTTGCGCAATCAAACTGCCAGATTCCTCGAAATCCTTCCTTTAGAATTTCATGAATACTCTGAATCTCTAGCAACATTCACATATTAGACCTCTTACTGGATAGTTAATAAAATCTTTCACCGAAGCTTTGCCAGCCACGCGACCGCTGATCTGCTCATAGGAGACATCCCCAAATGTGGAGACTACACGCCGACATCTTCCAACGTTGCTGCACGGGGTACAATTACTATGACATCAATAACCCATCCTAAGCCCGTGCTCATCCACCAGCTATGCAAGTCCATTCACTCCCCCGGGACATTAACTAAATGTGCGACCATATCTTCCAATTTGCAACTATGTTGTATCCTTCTTCATATCAAGCAGCTCCTTTCCATTATATCAGATCTCCCGCTGTTATGCTAGCCATTATTTCAAATTAAGCTCGTAGACCCAATCACCGTCCACTAAAATTTCCCAAATCACTCCAAACTTTCCTCAAGGGTGTAGTTATCTTTCCACTGCATCCACGTGCTGCTCTGCCACTCTCCCACTTTTGCCAAACCCTCTTCTTTAAGCAACTATTTGACTTCCGCTTCTTACACTTTGCCTTCTAGAACTTCAACCACCGCATGATACTTTCCACGTGTCCTTCATCACTCTTCGCCACTCAGCTGATGCCTTAGATCAAAAATCTAACTTAGTAGCTCTTGAGTCAATAGACCGCTACTAACTTTAAACTTCTCCGGAGATCATATCTTCTCAAGCCATCGACATTCATAAACATCGATTCAATCCCGAACCACCGCATCCCGCAATCTCTGACAGCCGCTTCTCCAATCATATCTTACAATATCCTGCCCCAAAGGCGAATTGTAGAAGGACTTAACACCGGCGAACTTAGTACATTCAAAAAGGACAACGGCACCTCATCAAATATGAAAATTCCACCACGCTCGAAAATACCAAGCCTCGTTACTCCATCAACCCAAATCTGAACATCCTTAGCCCAATTGCCTTTCCCACGTCGGGAATAAAATTCCGAATCTCTAAATCATGCACTGAGTAAACCTCCCTTCAGGTCATTCACTGCCCCGAAACGTAGGAAAGCATCCTACCATCACATCAATACTGCGCGACAATCGTTCATAAGAATCATGGCAACTTGTGCCTAGCCTCAGAGCTCTCAGAAGTACAGCTACTGAGCTGGAACGATAGAATATCCTTCCACAAGGCGACAACAATAGTCAAATCAACTACGCCGGGAGAAGCATCCCGTACCACCTCTGTAGTACCTTTAAAATTTCTCAATTCTTGATTTATAATAAGCACTCCACGTCATATAGATTGAATAGGAAGGAAATAAAGGGAAGTACTCCTAACAGCCCTGTAGCCTTCCGAAGATAAGTACAGACGTCTCCATACCGATCCGCGAGACTCTACTACACTTGCTCATGACTCGTGAGACCTAAGGGAACCTAGTGCTCTGATACCATGTTGTCACAAACCCAAAATCCACTAAGGGTCGTGATGGCGCCAGACACCATTGTCAGGCAAGTCAACACTAAATAACTAGTGACTTGTCGTGTTAGATATTTTTGAATTCACATCTTTTATACATCTAAACAATAAAGAATAAATTTCACTGAATAAATAATGATATATTTAACAAATTTAGAATGCTGACCAATCCCATAGACATCCCAGAACCCAGTGTCACAAGTGCATGAGCTATCTCTAGGAAACAGTTTAATACAAAAACTACCCGGAATACAATTAGGACAGAAAGTAAATATAGAAATCTGAATGAGACTCTGCTGGTTGCGGGTTGTCTCGAGAAGTGCAGCTCACCTAAGTCTCCGTATCAACCATGCTGCTACGCCTACTAGGCCGCTAGAGATGCATGTGCCTGTGCAACAAAAATGCACAGCAAGTGTAGCATGAGTACGAAAACAACGTGTACTCAGTAAGTATCCCACCTAATCTCGAAGAAGTAGAGACGAGAGGTCGATTTCGACACTTACTAGTGGTCTAATAATGATACATCAATAATATGAATGATCGAGGATTTATATAAACATGAGTGTAATTCAATAGAGTGAAGCAAGTAAACATTTTTTTCTTTTATGTGAAATTCCCAAATTCCTTTTCCACCATTTATACATATATTCTCAAGCCGGGAAGGAACATTATCAACTTCAGTAAATTTCAAGACAAGCAATACAAGCATGCGCAAATCATGCCGAGGACGTACGGGCCGATCCAACAATATTTAAATTGTGCACTGCCAGAGGGTCGAATGACGCGAACCATAGATGCATCTATTACCCCGCTCGCAAATCATACATGCGACGCAGTCAAATATAAATAAACACAACAGACAGTTAATCAAGAGTCCATCTGGGAGCAATTATTCAAGGCAAAAAAAATTTCTCTTTTAAAAATCAAGAAACGATGTCCAGTCTTTTAGAAAATCGTTATACAGGTTCAATAGTTTTTAAGAATTTTTAAGTTGACAAGAATGTTTCAATTATTGCAAGTAAAGCATGCTATTGGGACCTAGACTACCCGGACTTAAGCATAATAGTAGCTACGCACGGACTCTCGTCACCTTGTGCATACGTAGCCCCTACAATTAACAACACATATTCAATTAATCCACATACGGGGACAATTCCCTCTTACAAGGTTAGAAAGGAGACTCACCTCGCTTCGAAATCCCATAACCGGCATTCCACGCCCTTTAGAGGGCTCAAATTGCTGCACAACGCTCCAAAACTAGCCAACAATTATGCAAATCCGTTAATATATGATCAACTACTCATAATAATCCAATTTATAACAATTCCTAACCCCGATCAAAAAGTTGACAAAATCGCCCTCGGGCCCTCGTGCCCGGATTCTGAAATTTTTCGAAGATAAACTATATCCATAACCCCAAGAACTCAAATATATAATTTACTCTTAATTTCATACCCAAAATCGTGGTCAAAATTCGAAAATACAAGTTCTAGGTCTTTCCACGAAAACCCCAAGTTTGTACCAATTTCCATACTTTAATCCGCAATAAAACCATGTATTTAACTTACAAGAGGTGGGACTAACTTACCTCATGATTGATGATGAAATCCCTATCTTCAATGGTCCAAAATCGCCCAACCAAAGTGAAAAATGTGTGAAAATGAGCCAAAACTCGTTCTTTAAAGAACACACTGCCCAGCCCGACCTCCCGCACGTGCAGTCACTTGACCGCTTCTGTGGTTCCAAGACCGCTTATGCGGTCCTTCTCCAGCTGCCCCAAACCGCTTCTGCGTTGCCCAGACCGCATCTGCGTCCGCGCAGGTGCAGAAAATCCTTCGCACCTGCGGCCTCTAACCCCTTCACTTCTAGCCGCTTCTGCGGTTCCTTTCCTCGCTTCTGCGGGGTTGCTTCTGCGGTGAAGCCTCCGCAGGAGTGGTTACACCAGCAACGAGACCCCCTTCAGCTCATCCTTTAAGTCCCAGTCGATCCGTTAACCATCCGAAATCCACCCGAGGCCCCCGGGACCCCATTCAATCATACCAGTCAGTTCCAACACACATTACGGACTTACTCGAGGCCAGAAATCACGTGAAACAACGCTAAAATTACGAATCACACCCCAAATCAAACTTCATGAACTTGAGTAATTCAAATTTCAACATTCAATGTCGAAACCTTTCAAATCACATCCGATTGACCTCAAATTTTGCACAAAAGTAACATTCGACATTACGTACCTACTCCAACATCCGGAATCGGAATCCGACCACGATATCAAAAAGTCCACTTCCGATCAAACTTCTCAAAAACCTTCAAATTTCTATCTTTGGCCAAATGACTCCAAAATGACCCACGGGCCTTCGAATTCACTTCTGATCGCGGTCCCAACACCAGAATCACCATACAGGGCTATTCCCAGACTCGGAATCCCAAACAGACAACGATAATACTGGAATGCACTTTAGCCCAAACTTATGAAATTCTTCCAATAATGCTAACTTCCACAATAGGTGCCAAAACGTTATTGGGTCTTCCAAACCCCGATTAGGACATACACCCAAGTTCAAAATCATCATACGAACCTGCTGGAACCTTCGAATTCCTATTCTGAGGTCGTTTACTCTAAAATCCAATCTTAGTCAATCCTTTCAACTTAAAGCTTCCGAAATGAGATTTCTCTTTCCAAATCAACTCCGAACTCCCCAAAATTCAAGTCCGACCGTGCGCACAAGTCATAATTCCTGAAATGAAGCTTCTCATGGCCTCAAACTGCTGAACGACGTGCTAGAGCTCAAAATGACCAGTCGGGACATTACAAATAAGGGTGGACAGGTGGGATCGGGTTGCGAAACACAACAGGAGGAATAAGAGTGATATGTGTTGAGGAGTAATAAGGGAGGACATGTGGGATCGGGTTGCACGCTGCAACTTGGAGGAATAAGGGAGAATATTGATACTGTTATTGTTGGAATATTGATACTATTATTGTTGGAATATTGATACTGCTATTTTTTGTATGGTGGGATCGGGATGCACGCCGCATCAGTTATGGTTTTTGGCATTTATTTTTGTTGAAGTCTATTACTGAGGTAGTGAAAACTCCCTAGGGATTGGTTATAGTTGGATACTAGTAGAATGGCTGAGTTCTGTGTTTCTTTAGTGCAAGTTCCGGTTATTTTTCATTCTATACCTCTGTTCTGTTATTATAAATTGTTGCAGGTTATATATATATATTGCTATGCCCTACCGTAGCCTCGTCACTACTTCGTGGAGGTTAGGCTCGGCACTTACCAGTACATGGGGTCGGTTGTACTGATACTACACTCTGCACTCTTTGTGCAGATCCCGGTACTGGACCATACGGACCATAGTTCGAGGTTGCTGCCTTCAGTCCAGTTGAGACCCGAGATAGTCCTGCAGGCGTCCGCAAGCCTTGGCATCCCCTTCTATCTTGTTTCATTTCTATTTTATCTATTTCCGAGACAGAGTGTATTTCTTTGTTCAGACCATTATGTGTAGTATTCATAGATGGTCCGTGAGATTCTGACACCAGTTCTGGGTGGAGTTTTATTATGGTTTCGCAGTTGTATTAAGATAACTTGTTAAATTCTGTTCTTCCATTTTTGTTTCGCTGATTTACTTATGTTAACTTGTAAATTGTTAAAAGATAAAAGGAAAAGATGAAAAAATTTGTAACGTTGGCTTGCCTAGCGAGCCCAATACTAGGCACCATCACGGTAACGACGGTGTGAAATTCGGCTCCTGACAGCTTTCACGGGCCACGAGCTGTGTTCATGAAGGCTTAACGCCTGCAGGCCCCAGCTCCCCTTCCTTCTTCGCGTTCGCGACCTCCAAATTGCGTTCGCCTAGGCTGCCCCAGCCTCTTCTCCGTGTTCGCAACTCCTGTGTCACATTCGCGATGAGAAAATCCCAGCAGCCCCAAAATGCTTCTTCGCGAATGCGTGAGACCTTTCGCGTTCGCGAAGAACAAAACAAGACACCAGCACCAGCAGTTGCAAAATAAGGAAAAATGATCCGAACCCATCTCGTATCACACCCCGGGACCCCGTCCAATCACACTAATAAATCCCAAAATACAACATGAACCTACTGGAGGCCTCAACTCATACCAAACAACAGCAAAACTACGAATCGACGATCGAAACCTTCTTTCAACTTTCAAACATTCAAACTTCGACGAAAGCGTCCGATTTATACTTAAACATTCTGGAATGATGCCAAGCTTGTCGTGCAAGTCATAAATCACGATACAAACCTATTCCAAGGCTCGGAACCCCAAACGGATATCGATAATACCAAAGTGCACCTCAAACCAAAGTTAGGAAATTCTAATACCTTCAAAATGCCAACTTTTCACAATAAGCGTCGAAATTCTCCTGGGCAACCCGATACTCAACCTGAACACACGCCTAAGTCTGGAATATCATACGAACCTATTGGAACCTTCAAATCCCAATTCTGAGATCGTTTACTTAAACGTCAAACCTTACTCAACTCTTCTAACTTAAAGCTTCCGAAATGAGAATTTTCCATCTGAATCAACTCTGAAGTTCCAAAAATTTAATTCTGACAACACGCACAAGTCATAATACATGAAGTGAAGCTACCCAAGGCTCCAAACCGCCGAGCGATGCGCTAGAACATAAAATTACCAGTCGGGTGGTTACACAAATTATATATTAGAAGAATAAACTATGTGTAATGGCAATTGGCGTTCTAAGAGATCCAATATGCAATTAAATGGAAAATAAGTGTAATTACATTAACATAATAGACGAGTTCAAGATTGTTGGATATTGAACCTGCAAACATGAATATTTTAATTAGTCAAGTTAGCATTTGCAACGATAGATGTTGTATTGTATGACATAGTATGATATAGTGTTGTTGTATCCTCTTTATAGAGGATGTTCTTGGTGTATGTTCCGTTGCTTCAACTAAACAATTATGATCAAAAATTTTATTGTTGGCATTAATATTCCTCCTAAATATATATATATATATATATATATATATATATATATATATATATATATATATATATATATATATATATATATATATAGTTGTCCATATGAGAAAATATTTACACGACAAATATAGTCCGATTTTAAGGATTGTTTGACCCTGTAACTTATTTATTGCTGGCATATCTACAAAATATTTAACATGTCATCTTTTTTATTAATCATAAGTTTTACGCATAGAGTAAAAATGCCAACTATTAATCTATAGTTTCCTCAAAGCAGTGAGACATATAAACAATCATCATATTATACTCATCTCTTCAAGTTAAACAACTGAGTAATAGTCAACAACAATGTGCATCGATGCCAACATGAGTGTGTGTATTGCTAAACATTTAAGGAAAAATGACATAGTATGATAACGCATAAAGAGAATTGATAATATTTTTGCCTTATATTATGTTTCGCAATAGATGTCCAAAAAAATTGGCACTTAATAATCAAAATCATTTTTCTTACAAATAGCAAAAAAATTTAGAACCATCTTCTCTCTTCTAACGATTGCCAATTCTTCCTAGATATTACGTGCCACTTCCTTTCAAATTAGAGTAAAATAAATTTAATTTCGTCATCACGTACACCAATATAAGAAATCTCACGATCTCAGTATGAATGTTGGAGCTATTTTTATATTTTTAATCAAAATCATATAACGTTAAAAAAAGAAAATGCATGGTAGCTCATGTTTTTGAATTTGAATATGGAGTTGCTGAGGAAATGCTTTCATGCTAAAAAAAAAAAGTACACTATAACTCTTACATGAATTAGCTTGACAAAGTCTTCGCTTTCCGGATAATGATGTGTATATCTCCGTATGCATACAACTATCGTTCAAATTTACACACGAAAAATAAAGATATATACCGAAATGATATACAAAAAATATATAGAAATTTTGCATCACATAACGTCAGAAAAGGAAGATGAGACCGATCCAATGTATTCTTGTTGATCTAAAATTTGTATGTTTTTGGAACTTCAAGAATAGGTAGTATATATTTAAATAATACTTAAAAGGGTCAAATAATAATAATGAATGAATTATAATTATGCTAGATAGTATAAATAAGAAAATTTATATGAGAAAAAGTCTAACATAAAATTTTGTTAATTTTGAAGTCATAAATAAAAGGAATATTAAATAACTATTTTTAAATATTAAAAAAATAAATTGACTATTTTGTCCAATATAAACTTTATTTTTAAGGGATAAAAAAGTCGAACGACATTTCATTAAGGGATTTTGAGCTTATAAAATAGTATGGATAAATATTTTTTAACAAAAACCAAAGACTAATAAATTTAAAAGGAGTCCTTAATGGTGTAAAAAAAAGGACTCGTCACAAAAGTTTGCTACTTCAATGATTTTTCCAAACGTTCTTTTCTTTTTATTAGTAAATTGGTTATGTTACATTATTTTAATAAGGAAGGATTTAGTCTACTAATTTAGTTTATTTAAAACTCCTAAATATTAGGGAGAAAACTTAAAATGATAATTTTGTCTAATATTAATTTTATTTTTTAAGGGGAAAAAAAGGCGAATGACATTTTGCTAAGGTATTCGTGCTTTTAAAATAGTATAGAATAGATAGATTAGGAGCGTGTACTAACACTACTAGAAAACTGTCAAAACTTGTAACTACCCGACCGGTTATTTTGCTTTTTAGATCCCAATTCCCCTAAATAAGACTCCGCGTATGTGCTTTTACTATTTTATGATTTGAGGGGATAAATAGTTCGGGTTTGGAAGGGTTCGTGTTGAAATCAGAACATTTAGTTCCATAATATGGCTTAAAATGGTTAAGTTTGACTTGAATCAACATTTTAAGTAAACAACCTCGGAATCGAGATTTGAGGTCCCGGTAGGTTCGTATGTTGATTTGGACTTGGGTGTATGTTCGGATCGGATTTCGGATGACCCGAGAACGTTTCAGCGCATAATGTTGAAAGTTGGCGCATTGAAGGTTTTCAAGTTCTTTAAATTTGATTTGAAGTAGGTTTTGATGTTATCGAGGTACGTTTGGGATTCCGAGCCCGAGAATAGTTCCGTATGGTTATTTAAGACTTGCGCGCAAAATTTATTGTCATTCCGAGTAGTCAAGTATGATTCGGCGTGTTCAGAGCTAGTTGAGAAGTTAGAAGTTCATAACTTAATTCAAGTTATTTTTGGGGTTCGATTCTTGTTTCGATATTGTTTTACGTGTTTCGAGAGTTCAAGTACGTCCTATTATGGTTATGGATTTGTTGGTGCATTTGGACGGGGTCACGGGTGGCTCGGGTGAGTTTCGGACCACCCAGAGCTAAGTCCCAAAAATCTGGTGTGCTCGTTCTGATTTCCTTCTTCGCGATCGAGAGGGCTGTGTCGCGTTCACGGAGAAGGAAAAGGTGAGGGGCTGAGATTTCATCTCCGCGTTCGCGACCCCTTGCCTGCGTTCGCGAAGGTCTGGGACCTATGGCCTCCACGTTCGCGTAGGGAGAAAGGCCTGGGGGTGAGCTCATTCTCTTCGCGTTTGTGTGTTGTTCCTCGCGTTCGCGATGACCTTTTTCCTTGGCCCTGGGCAGATTGCCTTCGCGATCGTGATGGCTTTTCTGGGATCGCGAAGAAGGGACGCCTGGGCAGTGTCTTTTAAAATATCGGGACTTAGGTTTTTTGGTTCATTTCTTGCACGATTTTAGAGCTCTTTGAAGAGGGGTTTTCAACTAGCACTTTGAGGTAAGTAATTTCTAAATAATATTTGTTTAATACATGCATTTTGGGATATTTTTAACATATACATTGAATAAATTATGGGTTTAGTTGAAAAATCTAGGTTTTGATATAAATGAGATTTAACCACAAAAATGATTATGGAATTGGGTAAAAAATATATATTTGAACTCATGAGTTTATGGGTAATATTTATCTTCAAAAATTTCAGAAATCCGGGCATGCGGACCCTATGGGTAAATTTTAAGAATCTTCTAGTTTGGTTGGGTAAATACTCTAATAGCTAAATAATGAACTTGTGAGTGTATATTGATTAATCTATGTAATACTTGGCTAGCTTCGGATTATTTGGCACCGAGTTGAGGCTTTATAGTGGATTTGTGGGCTGGAAAGTGAGCTTTGAGACGAGGTAAGTCTCTTGCCTAAGCTTGTAAGAGGGAATTTACCCCATAGGTGTTTTAAATTACTATTTTCTTATAAATGTGGGGGCTACGCAGTCCGTGCGTAGCTACAAATCATGCTTGTGTCTGGGTAGTTTTAGGACCCAATCATGAAATACTGGAATGGTTGCACTCTAGCTGTTAAATTTAGTGCTTAAAATTATATTGAAACTTGATAAAGGATTCGTAAAGACCGGATTTCACTTACTTTGAGTTTTGGCGGGTTGCTTGACCATTAATAGAAATTGTGCTTTTCTTGTGTATTAGTCTTGTGATAGCTTTTAAATCGGATATTCGTAGAGTATTCTCTCTACTTGTGGAGCGGGACGAATGCTTCGGTAGTATAATAGATGCATCTATGGTTTGTGCGGTTCGACCCTGGGCAGTATACACACTATTCTGGATCGGGTCGTACGATCTCAGCATAAATCGTGTGTGATAATACTCGGAGCCCGATTACACTTGATATTATTTTATGGCTTGAGAGATTATAATTTATTTAATGGCTGAAATTGTGGAAGTTAGTAGGTGTCAATTGGAGACTTTTAATTTGATTATCTGTTAAAAAATTATATATCCACTACTTGCTATTTTGCTATATTATTATTATTCACATATTTTGTGCCTATTTAGAATTTCTGTGTTTCAAATAGATGGCCCATAGTATGTGTCGAGGTCAACCCCTCGTCACTACTTCTTCGAGGTTAGACTGGATACTTACAGGGTACATGTTTTTTATCTACTCACGCTACAGTTTTGCACTAATTGTGCATGATCTGAAGCAGGTGCATCTGGCATTCAATCAGGCGTGCATACCCGTTACCCTGAGGCATAGTAGTGAGCTTCTCTCTGAGGCCATTCTGCAGCACCCGCTGTCACGACCCAATCCCGAACCCGGTCGTGATGGCGCCTCTCGTGAAGACAAGGCCAGCCAGTTCAACCCAATTCATCTTTAAAGCAGTTAATCAACACATAATAGTCTAAGACATGATTTACTAACACTGAATAGCGGAAATAACAATAAAAGTGCGTAAAATCAAACCCAACACAGCCCTAACAGGGGTGTCACAAGTTAAGAGCATCTACGAATCACAGTACAGTCTGCTAAAGTCATGAACTATTACAAGTGTTTGTAGGAAACGAAAATGATAGAAGGGTAGAGACACGGGGATGCGGACGCCAACAGCTACCTCGTAATCTCCGAAAAAGCCCGCCTGAAATTGGAGGAAATCAACACTCCGGAGCGGAACCTGATATGCCTGAATCTGCACACAGGGTGTAGGGAGTAAAGTGAGTACTCCAACTCTGTGAGTAATAAATGTAAATAATGGCTGAAAGTAAGAATTCACGTAAGGCACAAAGCATTCTATGATGAAGTAGTAAAAATCATTTAAGAGTAGTAAAACCAGTGAAAATCCAGTAAAGTCCTCTTTCAACAAGTAAACAGGTAAATGACAGATAATTAAGGTACGGTAAATAAATAAAAGCTCGCCCCTTGGGCACAGTATCACCACATCCGCCCCTCGGGCAACATCTCAGAACAATAACAGCCCCTCGGGCTCAATCTCACATCACACTGGGTACCCGCGCTCACTAGAGGTGTGCAGACTCCGGGAGGGGCCCCTTACGGTCCAAGCGCAATAACAAGCCATCTCGTGGCATCACAATTAGGCCCTCGGCCTCATATCAATCAAGCCACCTCGTGGCGTACATTTCTCAGGCCCTCGGCCTCAAATCAGTATCAATGTTTCCTCACAACATAGGCCCTCGGCCTTACTCAGTCAAAAATACTCACAAGCCCCTCGGGCAATAGTAAAACAGTGTGTCTCAGCCCAAAACATCATTTAAAATATCATTTAAGTCTCAAAACTGAGTAAAAACCGGTTGAGTAGTAAAACAATGGAAAATACATGACAGAGTTCAAGAAGTAATTCAAAACAGTGAGGAAATATCAAGAAAAAGCCCCCGAAGGGTTCAAACAACTAGCACGAAGCCCAAATATGGCATTCAGCCCAAATCATAGTGATAATAAAAAAGTTTCAGTCAAATACGCGGTAAAATCATCAAACGGGACGGACCAAGTCACAATCCCCAATAGTGTACGACCCCACGCTCGTCAACAAGCGTGTGTCTCACCTCAACATAGCACTACGATGTGCAATCCGGGGTTTCAAACCCTCACAACATCATTTACAAGCATTACTCACCTCGAAACGGCTAAATCCCTAGCTCGCGACGCCTTTGCCCTTCGAATTGGCCTCCACGTGCGTCGAATCTATCCAAAATCAGAACGAACACATCACAATATGCTAAGGGAACAAAGCCCAAGTGAAAACAATCGAAAAATACCAAAAATCCCAAAATTAGCAAAATCCGAGCCCTGGGCCCACTTCTCGAAACTCAGAAATTTTCACATCAACGGGTTCCTTATCTCCCCACGAGTCTATGCATATAAAGAACACCAATATCGGAGTCCAAATGACCCTTCCAATCCCCCATTGAAGGCCTCTTAAACTCAAGCCCTAAACCTCCATTTTTAGCCCTTTAATCCTTCTAATTACAACCTTAATTCATGATATTCTACCATAGAAATGTGTTTTTAGTCCAAAATCCTTACCTCAACGAAGTCCCTTTGATTTATCTCCTCAAAATCGCCCAAAGCTCCCAATTCCGAGTTCAAAAATGGTTAAACCCTTCAAAAATCGCGAAGTATGAAATATATACCTTCGGCCCAGGCATTTCCACATCTGCGGTCCAAAATCCGCTTCTGCGATACTGCATATGCGGTCCTTTCATCCGCTTCTGCGGAAACTCATTAAACAGTCCAAACCGCATCTGCGGTCCCTTTGTCGCATCTGTGACTCCGCAGGTGCGGTTCCCATACCGCATCTGCGGTTTCCATGTCGACGCCCCCTTTTTCTAAAGAGAAATCGGGTTTACGAGATTTGGGAAGACAACTCTATTCCCGTTTGGGAATTGGGTTTTTGGTATTGAAGAGTCGCCACCTAATGATTGAGTGCATTAGCACACTAAGAAGTATTTTTTGAGTTGGAAAACCAGAGTTCGGGTAAGGGCTAAAAATTATCTCAAGGGGAAGGTGTTAGGCACCCCTCAAGATCCACTAGTGTGGTTCCCGGCCATGCTATGTTGTGACTTTAATGCAACTAGATACACAAAGGATTTTACACACAAGGGCTGCAAATAAATACGGGACAAGTATGTGGGATCAAGGTCTAAATGATCTACAATTTGTTTAAAAGGGGGACTAAACACAGAAAATTAATCAATACATTGAATAAACAAAGAAGAAAAATCTTGAAGAAAAGGCATAATGCAGCAAAATTAAGGAGGAGTTTTGAGTAGTGGAAAAGACAGGATTTTATAGATATTAAACAAAGTTGTATAAGAAAAGGGGACCTAGGTTTATAAATCACATGGATCATCCACACAACACCGGTAGTCAATTGTATGCGTAATGTTATCGTGTGATCATCATCTCCATGTCTACCCTTCCCACCCCGTTAAGGTATTAAGCGCGAAATAGTCTCGTTTACTTATTGCATGCTATTACCCGTCCCGCCCATCAGTCCTGGAGGCTTTTTGGACGACTAATCCTAAAGGGAAGAAGCTTGGCTTTTCAGAGGTTTAAAAAGGTTAAAATACTAAGGCGTCAAACAAAACACATGAAAACAGTTATGGGAGCACAAAACAATTAAGGCTCAAATAAACCTCCTTTAATCACAGAAAATCATGTAGTTTAGCACGTCTTACATGTACTGATTAGGTCGAAATTATGCTTAACGTTAGGCAGACTGGTTCATTACTTATTTTCAGGCAAGAAGTTCGCATTAGGCTCGCTTGGCTGTAACTTATCGAAGACCAGTGCAATTAATTAACTACATACTTGTTTGCCTACGTGATGGCCTATAGGCATGGCATCTACTGGTTTCAGGAATAAAGAAACAAACTGATTAAGAAAGTTGCCAGTTTTAACAGAATGATGCGAGTTTTGTAATTAGTGCTAATTCTTAAAACGGGTGATTCAGATTTGATTGATAATTCCTATAGACATGCTTTCTAGCGTCGTTAATTTAAACACTTTTTATAGGCGTAGCGAAAGCGCAAAAACACTATAAGCATGGTATCTGAGTACTGTTTATTTTTAACCCTATAAATAGGTTTGCCTAGTGAACAATGCATGCGTAGAGTCTGGATTTCTGGTTACTTATAGGCGTGGTATCCATATGGAGATGCAAAATTCCTATAGACATGGTATCTATATGGATGCATAAACCTATAGACATGATATCTATGTGGATGCATAAACCTATAGGCATGGTATCTACGTGGATGCATAAATGTGCAAAGCTGTAGGCAAGATACATGAGAACAGAAATGTGGTAATTCCCTATGAGCATGATATCTACCCCTTTGCATGCATGGTTACCCTTCCCTTTTCACTAATCACCCCAGAGGTTATTACAAAAATTTATTACAGACCAAGATAAATCAAAAACTGGAAATAAAATTACAATCAGAACTCTTAAGCTGCATCCAAGGAGCCTAATTCAAACCCAAGGTCTAACAATATGATATGAGCCAATTGCCAGGATCAGGTTCCAAAGCCTTTCTCTTATCTGGGATGTGTCAAAGTTCCAAGGAATTTCAAGAACTCCAGGCAATGCTCACACCCAGATATCAGAACTGAATGAAAGTGCAGTGTGGAAGGGCCAGCCTTCCAATGTCCAAGTTCAGAGGGAGCTCAAGGTCCCAAGGCAAGGCTCATTGGAGGGGGCAGAACTTAGAGTCTAAGAATAAGTGTAAGTGCAGTAGAGGGGGTTAGGGAGTGCCAAGGCAGGCTGGTGGTCATGCCCAGCCATATGGTAGGCTGGCACACCCCTGACCAGCCTGTCAGCCAACAATTAAGAGTAAAGACCTATTGAAGGTCAGACTATGGTTTGGACAGTGATTAGGACACTGCCAGACCAAAGTCTCAAACTCAGCATACATAGAAAGGGGAATGGGATGGGAATTGAAAGAGTTTAGGACTCAAGAGGGTCCAGTTGATGTCCATGGACAATAATATAAAGTATTTCCATGTTTTTGAACCATAACTCAGCCATATAAAGGGGATTAGGGTTTGGGATTCATATAAGAACAGAAACAATGAAAGTAAAACTTGCAGAAAGTTACAACGTGTAGATAGTAACCCAACAAGGAATGGACTGTAGAATAAGCACATAGGGGGAGAGGCGGGAATTAAACATAAGAACATACCAATTGCAGAAAAGTAAGCAAAGAAAAGCAGGATTCTTTCAAGCAAAGCCACAATCAGAGAAAGCCTTTTATGCTTGTGAGTTCAGAGAACTCGAGTGCTTGTGAAAATTCTAAGTGTATTTGAGAGTATTCAGTGAAAGTAATCAGAATTGATCGTGTTGAAAGTGTAGAAGAGCTTCCCCTTTTATAGTGCAGAGAAACAAGTAGGAAAGTTAAGAAAACCTTTGAAAATCAGTCTCAAATATTCTCCCTTCAGTCAAGGGATTAATTTCAAACGGGAGAATGTAAATAAGGAAAGGAAATTTGAGTAAAATCTATCACAATAGCATAAGAAGGGAGAATGCATAAGGTTTATTTAAGGAAAGAATTCAACTGTACTCGATTTGTAAATAGAAAGGAAAGGGAATCAATCAGACAACTAACAAAATAAAAGTAAACAGGTTTGATTCGAATGAACCCAGTCGGGAATAGGTAGAGGAGGGCTCAAACAAAGAAAATCAGTAGCAATCAGTAGAGACCCCATTAAAGGAGTACAAAATCAATCAAGTAGTTGTCAAAACCTTTTGAAAGAGGAGTTTCTCATATATAAAGCAAACAAATCAAACAGAATGTCTATCATTGCAAGGTTTAGGATCATAAAACAAAAGAATACGAGTTCACTCATAGATTCATAGTGCGTCTGAAGGTCCAGGTTCCCAAAGTGAAACCCTAATCCAGTTTATCAAAGAAACCCCCCAAATTCTAGGGTTTCAAATCGAATCAAACACAGAAACGAGAAGGCAAGTGAACAGACTCAAGGCGTCTCATGAGAAACAAACAGAACATGATAGCAGGTTTGAAACAATCAGAGAAAGAAAATCGATTTGAGAGCATAAAAGGACACGTTTTGGAAACTCGGAACTTAGACTAGTCCAAAATAGACGAAACATGCTTAACAAGAACACAAACAGAGTTCAGAAAAGTAAAAGTCAAGAAAATCAGTAGTAAACACACATGGTAGAAGAGTGAGGAAAATTTAACACAGATTAATCATGTCAGCACACATATAAAAGAAAAGAAGGACAATACATGCGTAATAGAGAAGGAAAACATACGAGCATAATACAGACAAACATCTAAAAGAAAAGAACAGCAAGAATCAAAAGACTTTCAGAAACCCTAATTTGAAATCAAACGATTTTTGAAAAGGAAATTTGGGGAAAACACTCAAAACGTCAAGAAGAACATAGACATAGCACAGATCTAAACAAATAACGGTGAAAGAACCTCGAATGGCTTAGGGTTTCAGAGAAACCCTAGAAACGAGAAAGGCTTGGAAGAACAAGATCAGATCCTGAGTCGAAATGGTGAGGAATCAAGCTTCCAGTGTTTGAACATGCCGGAACGTGGCCGGAAAGCCATAGATCTACAGATCTGAGATGGATCTGAAAAGAGACCATCGAGGTCAAGCCTCCAAACCTTGAGTAGCTTAGGCTCAAGGGTGATAGAGGGTGAGCTCAAGCAATTCATGGCTGGAGACGCCATAGATTCCGATGAGAATGAGGTGAGATAAGGCGGCAGGTGATTAGGGTTTAGGAGAGGTTAGAGAGCGTTTGAGGGAGACGAAGGGAGTTAGAGGCGGCGTCTCTATGCAAATGAGGTAGGGTTAGAGGGGTTAGGCGATTAAAAAAGGAAAGGAAGGATATTGGCCGTTGATCAAAATGATCAATGGCTCAGATTTAAAAGAAAACCGGGCGGGTTTAGCAATTGAGTCGTTTAATTTGGGGCGGAATTGGGTTGAATTGGGGGCTAAAATTGAAAGGGAGAAGGGTTGTTATTGAAATAGAAATAGGCTAAGTGTTAAATAGCCAATTTTCCCTTTTTTATTTTATAAAAAATAGTAATAATGATTTTAAAAGCGAATTAAAAATACTGAGCAAACAAATACTATACAAATGTTAATTTAAAAATACTGGAAATAATTTAATAATTATAAAATGCTATTGATCGTAAATTAGGCTATAATTGCAATTACATGCAATTTAGCTTTAAAAATACCAAATAAATTTATAAAATGTACAAAAATCACCTTAATTATATTTTGGTGTAAATATGACAATGAAATAAGTTATTCACCAAAAATGATTATTTTGGGAATAGTTATTGGATTTTGTGGTATTAAAATAGGCGGTAAATTGGTTTAGAAAAATCATTAAAATACCAAAACTCTTGGGTGTGCTTATATATGCACATACATACTATTTTGGAAGTATTTTAGGTACAAAAATACTTAGGGAAAAATTGGGTATCAACAGCTGCCCCTCTTTACCCGGGAAGGATGAAAGAGTTATCGGGTAAAGATAGGATGACCAATTTTGACCGAAAGAGGTGATTTGCAAAGAATTTTGACCGAGATCTGGTCCTTGAGCTGCCTACATATCCCTGGTTTTACAGGAATCAGGCCACATGTAGTTCAGGAACCATCGGCGGAATATGCCAA
Source organism: Nicotiana attenuata (assembly GCF_001879085.1). Taxonomy (NCBI): domain Eukaryota; kingdom Viridiplantae; phylum Streptophyta; class Magnoliopsida; order Solanales; family Solanaceae; genus Nicotiana; species Nicotiana attenuata. The sequence continues at coordinate 67,342 of NW_017674977.1, forward strand.
TAGAGTTTCGAAAAGGACAGACGCGATGTTTAGGTTGTAGCTGAAATCTGATAGGTTGCGGGAACTGGAGCGGGATCGCTCCTGTTGAGATGGCCGTTGCTAGCCGGCGTACCTGCAAGTGAGCAATACAACGTATAATATGCGTAAATTTAAACGTGATGGAAGTTCCCTTTGGACCATGAATGTTGTCTTTGGACGGTTGTCGACGTCCTCAGACCATGATGTCCTGGGCCATGAAGCGCATAATAAGGGATTCGCAGGCCATGAAATGATGTTCTTGGGCTATGATGATGGTGTCTCCGAACCATGATGCCTTTGAATAATGGTGTGCAGAATATAAAGCGGGGTCCTCGGGCCATGGCATGGCGTTCTCGGGCTATGAAAATGGTGCCTCTGAACAATGACGCCTTTGGACAATTTGGCGATATTTCAGCCCATGAAATGCAGGATTTGGCGATATTTCAGCCGATGTAAATGGCGATATTTCAGCCGACAGGAATATAAATAAAGCTGGCGATGTTTCAGCTGATGTAAAGGAGAAATGTAAAATGGCGATGTTTCAGCCGATGTAAGGCATAAATATAAATGGCGCTATTTCAGCCGACAAGGATCAAAATAAAGTTGGCGATATTTCAGCCGATAATGATTAAATATAAACTGGCGATCTTTCAGCCGACAAATGATTAAATATAAACTGGCGATCTTTCAGCCGATGATGACTAAGTATAAATTGGCGATCTTTTAGCCGATATAGAGATTTAAATGCAGTTGGAGATATTTCAGCCGATGAAAAGCATAAATGGCGGTATTTCAGCCGATGTAAAGATTTAAATAGAGTTGGCGATATTTCAGCCATGCAGAGATTTAAATAAAGTCGGCGATATTTCAGCCATGCAGGATTTAAATAAAATTGGCGATATTTCAGCCATGCAGGATTTAAATAAAATTGGCGATATTTCAGCCATACAGGATTTAAATAAAATTGGCGATATTTCAGCCATGCAGGATTTAAATAAAATTGGCGATATTTCAGCCATGCAGGATTTAAATAAA
>NW_017674977.1:68407-79254 GCF_001879085.1 Nicotiana attenuata
AAACTGGCGATCTTTCATCCGATATAGAGAGTTTAAATGCAGTTGGTGATATTTCAGCCATGCTAAAGATTTGAATAAAGTTGGCGATATTTCAGCCACGCAGAGATTTAAATAAAGTTGGCGATATTTCAGCTATGCAGAGATTTAAATAAAGTTGGCGATATTTCAGTCATGCAGGAGGAGACAAAGCTTAGTCTCGGAAGGTAGAAAGGTAGCCTTATGCAATGCAAGAAAAATGCAGGATGGAGGTAGAGCTTAACCTCGGAAGGCAGAAAGGTAGCCTTATGCAATGCAGAGAATGCAGATGGAGACAGTGCTTAGTCTCGGAAGGCAGAAAAGTAGCCTTATGCAATGCAAGAAAATGCGGATGGAGACAATGCTTAGTCTCGGAAGGCAGAAAAGTAGCCTTATGCAATGCAAGAAAATGCAGATGGAGACAATGCTTAGTCTCGGATGGCAGAAAAGTAGCCTTATGCAATGCAAGAAAATGCAGATGGAGACAATGCTTAGTCTCGAAAGGCAGAAAAAGCCTTATGCAATGATTCTATGTCTTGGGGTACCTGCATCCAAAGAAGGATTGTGAGTTTTGTCAAGAGGGAAGGTTAGTTCGTCTTCCTGCGGACCGCGCTCGTCCTACTCGGCTCTTGCTTTCATTGGGGTAGCGTTGCTGACAAAACAGTTCTGATAGTATTTATGCATGATTTAGCAAAATAATAAAATATGATGTAAATACGTAATAGATAAAATGTTTTTAGATGAACCGACGACTGCGACACGGTTCAAGATATCGCAACCTCTTTTGCTCCAGAATTTTGAGGGTCCTCCTCAAAATTCTGCCTCAGTTTACTGGGTCGGTGCCTCGAACGGCTGCGCGCGATGATTGGCGGAGATCAACTTTGGAATTTTGAGGGTCCTCCTCAAAATTCTACCCCAGTTTCCAGTATCGGGGAAAAATGGAAATTTTATTAAATTGTGACCGAAGCCATAGGGCTGCCTACGTATCCCCTCTTAAACGGGAATCAGGTCAGGCGTAGTTCAAATTACATCATACAGAAATCATAATGATTGCACATAATAGCGTTTGACTGCGTCTGAATTAATTTGCTTTGGCCAGACATCTCCATCCATCTCTGCGAATATGAGGGCTCCCCCGGTTAGAACCCGGTGAACCATGTACGGACCTTGCCAGTTGGGAGAGAATTTCCCTTTGGCTTCATCTTGATGCGGAAAAATCTTTTTCAGTACTAACTGCCCTGGCGCGAACTGTCTTGGTCGGACTCTCTTGTTGAAAGCTCCGGTCATTCTATTCTGATAAAGCTGACCATGGCAAACTGCATTCAGTCTTTTTCCGTCTATAAGGGCTAGCTCGTAGCGACTTTTTACCCATTTTGCGTCTTCAAGTTCTGCTTCCTACATAATTCTCAGGGAGGGAATTTCTCTGCTGGGATGACTGCCTCGGTACCGTAAACCAACATATAGGGTGGCGCCCCAGTCGATGTGCGGACTGTGGTACGGTATCCCAATAGAGCAAATGATAGCTTCTCCTGCCACTGCTTGTGTTTTTCTATCATTTTCCTAGTATCTGTTTTATATTCTTGTTGGCTGCTTCTACAACTCCATTCATCTGAGGTCTGTAGGCTGTAGATTCTTGTGCTTGATCCTGAAGGTTTCACACATTGCTCTCATCAGGTCTCTGTTGAGATTGGAACCATTATCAGTGATGATTGACTCTGGGACGCCGAATCGGCAAATGATACGATCGCGGACAAAGTCTGCCACGACCTTCTTGGTCACTGCCTTATATGATGCTGCTTCAACCCATTTGGTGAAGTAATCAATTGCCACTAGAATGAACCTGTGCCCGTTTGATGCGGCAGGCTCGATAGGTCCGATAACATCCATTCCCCAAGCGACGAACGGCCATGGTGAGCTTGTTGCATTGAGCTCGTTAGGAGGCACCTTTATCTTATCTGCATGTATCCGATAGCGGTGGCACTTTCGGACATACTGGATGCAGTCTCTCTCCATAGTCATCCAAAAATAACCAGCTCGGAGTATTTTCTTGGCTAAGACAAAACCATTCAGATGCGGACTACAGGTCCTTGCATGAACTTCTTCCAACAACCTGGATGCTTCCCTTGCCTCGACACACCTTAGTAATCCCAAATCGAGAGTCCTCCTATACAGGATTCCTCCGCTGTGAAAGAAGTGATTGGATAACCTCCACAATGTGCGCTTTTGAGTAGTGTTTGCAAGTTCTGGATACTCTCCTGTTGACAGATACTTCTTAATGTCATGAAACCATGGTTTTCCATCTGCTTCTTCCTCGACATGAGCACAGTAGGCGGGTTGATCCTGGATTTTTACTGGGATGGTATAAATGAAGTTCTTATCCGGATGTTGAATCATGGATGATAGAGTGGCCAATGCATCGGCGAACTCATTCTGTACTCTGGGAACATGTCGGAACTCCGTTTTTGTAAATCTCTTCCTCAACTCTTGTACATGATGCAAGTATGGTAGTATTTTGGAGTTCTTGGCTGCCCATTCTTCTCAGGCCTAATGTATGAACAAATCTGAGTCCCCGATCACTAGTAACTCCCTCATGTCAATGGCTAGTTTGAGCCCTAAGATGCAGGCTTCGTACTCGGCCATGTTGTTGGTGAACGGGAACCTGAGTTTGGCGGACACCGGATAATGTTGGCCTCTTTCTGATACTAGAACTGTTCCTATGCCAACTCCCTTAAAGTTTGCTGCTCCATCGAAAAACATTCTCCAGCCATCATATGATTCTGCAATGTCTTCTCCTACAAAAGAGACCTCCTCGTCAGGAAAATACGTCTTTAAAGGCTCGTATTCTCCGTCCACGGGGTTTTCAGCAAGATGATAGGCTAGTGCTTGTCCTTTGATCGCTTTCTGAGTCACGTAGACAATATCAAACTCAATTAGCAATATTTGCCATTTGGCCAGTTTGCCCATGGGCATGGGCTTCTAAAAGATGTACTTCAGTGGATCCATCCTTGATATGAGATAAGTAGTATAGGCACAGAAATAATGCCTCAACTACTGAGCTACCTAAGTCAGAGCACAACAGGTGCATTCTAGCAGGGAATACCGGGCCTCGTACGGGGTGAACTTCTTGCTGAGATAGTAGATGGCTTGCTCCTTTCTCCCTGTTTCATCGTGTTGCCCCAGAACACAACCGAATGCTCCATCCAATACTGCAAGGTAGAGCAACAGCGGTCTGCCCGGTTCGGGCGGAACCAGAACTAGCGCGTTGATAGGTATTCCTTCATTCTGTCGAAGGCTTTCTGACAATCATCGGTCCATTTAGTAGTGGCATCTTTCTTCAACATCTTAAAGATGGGCTCACAAATGATAGTGGATTGAGCTATAAATCGGCTGATGTAGTTGAGTCTCCCCAAGAAACTCATGACCTCTTTCTTATTCTTTGGCGGCGGCAATTCTTGAATGGACTTAACCTTTGATGGATCCAGCTCTATTCCTCGGCGACTTACGATGAACCAAAGCAACTTTCCAGCAGGAACCCCGAATGCGCACTTGGCAGGATTCAGTTTCAAATTGTACCTCCTCAGCCTGTTGAAAAATTTCCTCAGATCTTCCATGTGGTTGGTGGCTCTCTTGGATTTGATGATGACGTCGTCTACATACACCTCGATTTCCTTGTGTATCATGTCATGAAAAATAGTATTCATGGCCCTCATGTAGGTGGCCCCGGCATTCTTTAGCCCGAACGGCATCATCTTGTAACAATACATCCCCCATGGCGTGATGAAAGCCGTTTTCTAAGCGTCCTTCTCATCCATCCATATTTGATGATACCCAGCAAAACAATCGACAAATGACTGCAGCTCGTGCTTGGCGCAGTTGTCAATCAGAATATGTATATTTGGCAAGGGGAAGTCATCTTTCGGACTAGCCCGGTTGAGGTCCCGGTAGTCGACACAGACTCTGACCTTCCCGTCCTTCTTCGGCACCGGCACAATGTTGGCTAACCATGTTGGATACTCTACTACCCTGAGGACCTTGGCTTTGACCTGCTTGGTGACTTCTTCCTTGATTTTCAAACTCATGTCATGCTTGAACTTCCTGAGCTTCTGTTTTACCGGCGGACATGCTGGATCCGTTGGCAGTTTGTGGGCTACAATAGATGTGCTGAGACCAGTCATATCATCATACGACCAGGCGAATATGTCCTCATATTCCCTTAGAAACTCTGTGTATTTTTCCTTTTCTGATGGTGACAGATGAACACTGATACGTGTTTCCTTGACATTCTCTATATCCCCCAAGTTGATAACCTCAGTTTTGTCCAAGTTAGACTTAGTCCTATTCTCAAAGTTCTCAACTTCTTTAACAACCTCTTATGGTATATCATCCTCTTCTGAGTCTATATCCGTTTGTTGCGTTGTCTCGTTGCAAGTTACAATCGTCGGTTCATCAAGATAAGTAATAGTAATGCTGTGTAAAGTGAAGTAAATGGCAGAGAAAAAGAAATAATAAGAGCGAGATTTATATAAAAACTGAAATGCTTCAATAAATGCCAAAAAATTGTTTTGAACATCGGAGCTCTTTTCAAAAATTTAAAGATAGTACTGAAGGGAAATCAACTAATGAAAAAGTAAAAGATAATGCATAATGCTTTGTTCAGCCTTGCTACCCCGAAGCTCTCCGGGCCTTGGTGGTTCTGATGGACCAATTGTTGAGGCGCTCTCCTCGGTTCACTGCCCGTATGGAAGGGCCTTCCTCCCCTTCCTCCTCGAGAATGACGTGACAGTCCATATTGTCATATTCCAAGAACAGGTTCTTCATTGCTGCTAATGCTTCATCTTCCTCTGACCCATATATGATGTCGGCCGGCTGGAAAATCTGTTCCAGGCAGGGTATAGGGTGCTCTAGCGGGTAGTAAGGGCGCCGCCATGGTGGCCACCAGTTCTTGAATTCTTGCCAAGTGTATCCATACCGTAACCCGAAAGTGGTGCCATGCTTCTTCAGTTTGATAGGCTCGGTAATTCCTTGGAGGTTCTTGCCGAGCCCTTTGCCAGGTTCATACCCGCTCCAGTTTAGTATACTCTCTATCTTGTTATCCCACCACTTATCTTTGTCCACAGCATTGACTCGCTCAATCTGGTGGTAAGTTTCTCCTCCTAGTTTCCTTCTTCCTTCAATTGCTGGGATGGTTTGGTGGCTGTCTATGGGGTTACTCCCGTCACCATGAATAATCACTTCTTGGTGATTCCACTCGAACTTTACTGCCTGGTGCAGGGTTGATGCTGCGGCTCCAGCGGCGTGGATCCAAGGTCATCCCAGTAGTAAGTTGTAGCATGCTGGGATGTCTATTACTTGAAAATCAACATCGAACCAAGTTGGTCCCATTTTCAAGCATAAACTGATCTACACAATAGTGGACCTTTGGGAGCCATCAAAAGCTTTGACGTTGATAGCCCCATCCTTGATTTCATGCAAACTTTTCCCCAATGTTCTGAGGGTCAACAATGGAAAAATGTTGAGGCTGGACCCTCCGTCAATCAAAGTTCTGGTGATGAAATAGTCTTCACATTGCACAGAGATGTGCAACGCTTTGTTGTGGCCTAAACCTTCAGGGGGTAACTCATCCTCGTGGAAAGTGATCTTATGACTCTCCAATACCTGCCCGACCATGTTTGCCATTTCTCCTCTAGTTATATTGCTGGGTACATAAGCCTCGCTTAGTATCTTCATCAGAGCGTTCTTGTGTGTCTCGGAGCTCTACAGTAGAGCTAGGATAGAAATCTGCGCTGGTGTTTTGTTTAATTGGTCGACAACTGGGTATTCTTTTGCCTGTATCTTCCGCCAAAGATCATCGGGCCTAGTTTCGATAGGCCGTCTAGAGGCCTGCTTACTCGATTCAACTAAGTGCTCCGGAGTATAAATTCTGCCAGTCCTGGTCATACCCTGCGCTGCAATTACTTCTCCAGACCTAGTCTTTCCCTTCCTTCTTGCCTCGGCGGTGTAATACCAAGGAAAGGCCTGTGTATGGAATTGTGTTACGGCTGACATTGCCACAGGAATGGGCACTCTCGTTTTGGGAGGCAACACAGCAACTTCGAATGGTGCAGTTGCTTTTGGAGACCCAAACTCCACCTCAATTGGCTCTGCAGTCTTTATGGAGGACGGTGTTTCAAACTCGAGAGGAACAGACATGTTTACTTCAGCATCCCCAGAGGGCTGGATCTGGACTACAATTGGATTCAGTGTGATGGCTGGTTTCTTAGGCTCGTCACCCCCGGCAATTAATCCAATCGACCCCTTGGGATCCCAATCATCTTCCACTTCAATCATATGCACACCACCACCCTTATGATCAGGCAAGGGATTGTTTTGAACATTAGCAGCAGGTTCTTTAGCCACGATGATTTTGTTGTCAATTAGAGCTTGGATTTTGTCTTTCAGAGATCGGCACTCATCGATGGTATGTCCTTTCATGCCGGAATGGTATGCACAGGTTTTTTTTGGGTTAACCCATTAGGAAGGATTTTTTGGAGTTATGGTAGGGATTGGGGTAAAGTAACCGGCTGCTTTGAGTCTTTCATATAGTTGGTCGATTGGCTCGGCGATGGCGGTGTATTGCTTGGGAGGTTTGCGGTCAAAGTTAGGGCGTGGCCTGGGGAAGTTTTGGCGGGTGGGAGGTGATTGGTAGTGGGCATTATAGGCTTGGTAGACGGGTGCAGGTTTGGAATATCTTGGTGAGGTTGGTTGATATGTGGGAGAGGGAGATGATTGGTAAGCAGGTGACGGAATTTGGTAAGAGGGCGGAGGTGCTTGGTAATTGGGAATAGGCTGATATGTGATGGGGGGTACTGGGTAGGCCTGGTATTTTACTGGGGACTTGGTTCTCTGTGCAACCATCACGGCACTCACGTCCTTCTTCTTGGACGCGCCACCAGCTTGTAGGGCTTTGTTGGTAGCCTGTAGTGCTTCAAAATTAGTGACCATTCCGCTCTTAATGCCCTCTTCAATCCTTTCTCCCAGCTTGATGATATCGCAGAATTTCTGGCCTTCTATCAACACTAACCTCTCATAATACTGCGGATCTTGCGCTCGAACGAAAAATCGGTTCATCTGCTCTTTCTCTAAGCCTGGCCTGACCTTAGCAGCCTCGGATCTCCATCGAGTAGCATACTCGCGGAATGTCTCAGTAGGTTTCTTTTTTAGATTCTGGATGTAGAAGACATCTGGTGCATTTTCTGTATTGAATCTGAACCTATCCATGAAATCGGACGCCATTCCTACCCAGCTTGTCCACTTCTTGGGATCTTGGCTGATGTACCAAGATAGCGCGTCGCCTTTCAAACTTCTTATGAAGAGTTTCATGCGAATTTTTTCGTCTCTTCCTACGCCAACCAGCTTATCACAGTAGGTCCTCAAATGGACCCTGGGATCTCCTGTGCCATCAAACATTTCGAACTTGGGAGGTTTGTACCCCTCGGGAAGTTCAACATCTGGCTGGATGCAAAGATCCTCATAATTCAGCTCTTCAATGCCTTTGTTTCCTTCAACACCCTGTACTCGACTGGTCAATTTCTTGAGCTCGGCAGCCAAGTTCTTGATGAGAGAATCTTTTTCATCAGATTCTGGTGTGTTTGTAATGGGTTTGGTGTAGTGTGGCAGGGTTTCCACATATATAAGAGTGTGGTGGGGATGATCATTTGATGGTTCAGGGATGAGGAGTGGAGTGTTGTTCGGATATGTGTTGCAATGAGTAGTGGGGTGTTTTTGTGGCTTTGGGATGGGGTGTTGAGCATTGGGAAAGTTGACGTCTGGAGTAGTGAGGGAGAATGACAGACTTGCCAAGTTCCGAACTTGGTCTAGCTCTTCTTGAAATTTCAGTAGCTTCTATTCGAGCTGCGCGGCACTTTCTTTGGATACCTGAACACCCTGAGGAACTTCTACCCTTTCAGCTGAGTCGTCCTTTCTGATGTTGTTCACGTTCTCCATCTTTGCTTTGTATTTGCTTTTGATAGGACTTGGAGGAGGAGGAGGTGGAGGGCCCTTAGATATTATGGAGTAGGATGATGCCAAAATGCACGAACTAACCTTTTTGGGAAGGGGAATAAAAAATAAATGTAAAAACAACAAAAAGGTAACAAGTTGTACGGATTCTGTGAAAGAGATATTGCAGTATTTTATCACATAGTACAAGAATATAAATCATGTCCTAAATTGGGTGCCTCATTGTGCCCGAGGTAGGCCTAGCAACAAGTTGATTTGGAGAACTTATAATGCTAAATGCCTCATTTTATTGATAAAAATGTGACGAATCCCAAAATGACACTAAAATTGCATAAGGTAAAAAATGTCACTAATGGCCGTTGGCCTTGTTACATTTCAAAGCAGAAAAGAAAAGAAGCTCATAACTATTTGGTCCCAAAAGGACCTTCCCCAGACTCGGCATCTTTGGCTCCATGAACAGCGTCACCAGCTCACGTAATCCCAGCAGCAGATAAGCCTTAGCCAAATGTCCTCCTTCATTTCCCTTGGCGTTTTGGCAATTCTCGATCCTCCGGATGAACTTCCCTTCCAGCTCTACTAACCCTCGCTCCAAATGCCCCAGGCGCTTGTTGGCTCTGACAGCTATATCCTTCCATTCCTCGATCAACTTTTGATTTGCCTCTTGAATCTCCTGATGCTCGCTCTCGCACTCCCTGATCCTCTTGCGCAACTGGTTGTACTTAACCTGTATCTCAGCCCTTTCGTCGATGACCCTGTGACCTCGAACATATCCGAGCTGTCCTAACCCAGCATGATCTTCTTCTAGCCAACCTGGATAGTATAAGGTGTAACCGGCATGATACCTGTCAGGTTCTATGGAATCCCTCTCCAGGACGACCTTGTTGTTCCATATTTATTGGGCTTGACATTTGTATGGGCTATCGTCGTCTTGGAAATCAGCCCTGAAATGACTCATCTTTTCTACCTTTGGTACGACTTGCTTTCTCCCCTCTTGCCTCATGACCCGGAGAGGGACATAGGGATAAGTTCCCCTCAGACCAATGAGTATGAGAAATTGAGCGTCCCGAGAGCGGATGATGAATTCTCCAGTGGGGAACCATTCGAACATCCACTGTACCTTGTCTTCTTTCAAGTTTTCAAACAATTACACCCATCCTCGAGCATCCCCTGGCCGAGCAAACATGTCAGGCATATAGTTCATTCTATTGGGATGGTGAAAGGCTATATGATCATTCCACGGCCTTCGCGGAAGCTCTTGGCGGTATCGACCCTTTTGGAGATGTTCTATGAGCCAGAGTTGGAGTAATAAGTTGCAACCCTCAAAATGACTGGCCCCTCGTTGACAATTTTCCAAAGCTCGGTAGATCTCCGCAACAATCATGGGCACTATGCTGAAATGTTGCCCTTCAATCCCCTCCATTAGTGTCTTGGTGACCATGGCTAGTCTGGTGTGGATCCTAGCCTTCTTCATGGGAAACACTATCATCCCCAAGAAACAGAACATGAAGACGAAAACCCTCCTGTGGATATGCCCCAATGAGGTGAGGGTGAATTCGTCTGGATAGGTGCGGTAGGACTTGCTATGACCGTACCTCTCGTACAGGTAGTCGAAGGGAATATAGGAATCCTTCAAACAAGTCAAATCTGAGTTTTTCTTCAACCCCATAATTTTGAAGAAACCTTTACCCTTGCGGTTTTCTGGCATGAGCAAACCCGGAGTCTCCCAAGGAATACCGGCTAACCCTCCTATTTCCTCGAGCAGCGGGGTCATTTCAAGGTCCCCAAATTGAAATACCGATCTATCACTGTCCTAGAATAAGGTCGCAGCCTCTATAATTTTGTTGTCTGGCTGAATTTCCAAAAGAGAGGGCAAGTTTCCCAAACACATGCGGACGAGAGTCCGGTCTCTGGAATGAATGTCTTCCCACCATCTTAGCAACCTCGGGTGAATATTAGTTACCATGCCGAATTCGGGGACTTCGTGCCTCATTTTCTGCAAAACAAAGCGTTAGTCCCTTACCCCCACCAAACTCGACTATTTAAATCAATAATTGGCATAAACAGCATTTAGTTCTCCAAATAAATGCACAGAGTATGGTGTTGTCCGTTTGGGTCCCAGGGGAACCCAGTGGACTTTGGATAAGGCTATCCTAAAGAGTCATTATGTGGACAGCATAACTGACTCGACTAGGTTTGGACAGTGATGCATGAACAGTTAAACAGGATAAGGTTTCTATGGGGTGCTAGACCGGTACCCTTGAGCGGACAACTCAAGAGGGAAAGGCACGGAACCGTCGACTGCACCGCTGATCGACTAGTTTTACCGCAAATACGCCTTTGCCAAAATTTAGGGGGTAATAATATTGGAAGAGCGCAACCACTCATCAAGCGTTGCTATGGTATTTGTTTGGCACGAGTGGAATATGACGTTCAAGATGCAATTACAAAAAATGAAACAGATTGTCACGTATTTTCACGTTCATAATGGTTACAACAATTGCTCGAAAATTACAACGGTATTGAAAGAAAGCAGTAAATGAAAGCGCTAAAGAAAAAGGGAAAAAAAAGACAAGTTAGTTTCGAATAAAGGTATTAAACAAAGCAATAAAGAAAATAGTAAGGTCACATATAACATGAAGTGGTAGAAGCCTAAAGAATCCCCAGCAGAGTCGCCACGCTGTCGACGCCTACTTTTTCTAAAGCGAAATTGGGTTTACGATATTCGGGAAGACAACTCTATTCCCGTTTGGGAATTGGGTTTTTGGATTTGAAGATTCGCCACCTAATGATTAAGTGCATTAGGACACTAAGGGTTTTGAATTTGAAAACTAGAG
>NW_017674978.1:0-2217 GCF_001879085.1 Nicotiana attenuata
AACCAAGACAGGCTATGCGCCTTCACCAACAAGTTCAACTACGGTTGAACCGGGACTCAGGCTACGTGCCTTCACCAAAAAGTTCAACTACGGTTGAACCGGGACTCAGGCTACGCCTTCACCAAAAAGTTCAACTACGTTGAACCAAGACAGGCTATGCGCCTTCACCAAAAAGTTCAACTACGGTTGAACCGGGACTCAGGCTATGTGCCTTCATCATCAAAATCAACAAAGTTCAACTACGGTTGAACCAAGACAGGCTATGCGTCTTCACCAAAAAGTTCAACTACGGTTGAACTAAGACAGGCTATGCGCCTTCACCAACAAGTTCAACTACGGTTGAACCAAGACAGGCTATGCGCCTTCACCAAAAAGTCCAACCACGGTTGAACCAAGACTCGGGCTATGTGCCTTCGCCATTAAATCCAACGAGCTCGACCTCGCTCGAACTGCAAGGATGGACGCCTTCGTCCTCAACTTTAGCAAGTTCAACCACAGTTGAACCGAGACTCAGGCCAAACGCCTTTATCTGTGAAAGCAAAGCCCGACCTCCAACAAATCGGAGCGCAGGATAGGCACCCTCGCCATTCAAGTAAGTTCTCCCAACTCGAATTAAGATTCGGGCCACGTAAAGTTCGGCCCCGGTCAAACTACGAGGCCACGTTTTTTACCATCACGACCGATAGTTCGACCGCGTCCGAACTGGGACTAAGGCTAAGCGCCGCTATCGCCAAATAACGGCTAAGACTCGCCCGCACCGAGTTGAAAAAGCAAGGCCATCAACTATATTATAGCTAAGGCTATCGCCGCCAACGGACGACCTAGATTCGACTGCGGTGGGTAAACGACTCGACGACGGTCGAAGTTGCCTTTATGGCTAAGGCCGTCGATTCTATCACGACTAAAGTCGTCGATCTAAATTCGACTAGGGCCGCCAACGTGAACGGTCAACAAAAAGCACAACAAAAACTCTAAAGAACGAAAGAAAAACAGTGACACAAAACAAGCACAAGGCAGGCAATGGAAAAAAAAATTTATATATTTACAAAGTCAATCGCGGGTCATCCCCGCTTACACCCGGCCAAGGCCGACCAATACAAAAAAAAAAAAAAAGAAACACCTAAACGCCAAACGGCGAACAAGACAAGAAAAAATGCATAAACATCTTTTTACTCGGTGCCGTCTGCGCCACTGTCTGCACCAGCGTCAGCCTCTGGCGTCGCCGCGTCAAAACCGCAGTCGGCACGTGCCTCACAAGCCTTCTGACGTGCCCCCTCGAAAGCAGCTTCGGTCACGACGCCAACCTCCCACAAACTCTTATATACATCACGTTGGGCCTCGGCAAAGACCCAAAGTTCTCGAGCCTGGCTGGAAGAAGTGGCTTGATCCCGTAGCCGCTGATTCTCTTCTTCTAAGGCTATGATCCGGTCCGCCATGACCTGGGCGTCCTGCTCAAAGACACCAATCCGCTCCTCGAGACTCGCTTCTCTAAAGGCTGCAGCATCCCTTTCCAATGCCCGTTGGGATTCGTGCACGCAGATAGCTTCCTTCAACGCCCCGGCCCTCGACGAAGCATCCCTCACTTGAAGCTTCAATGCCGCGACTTCACCCTCCAACGCGGTCACTTTCCCGCTCCATGCCGCAGCGGCCTCTGCCGCCTTGGCCTTGCCCCGGCGCTCGCACTCAGCTGCGACCCTCTTTACCGCCTCGAGCTCCTCATCCTTTCGGCGGAGCTGCTCCTCGAGAGCACTCGTCCTGCCAAGTATTTGTTGCATCTGAAGCTCCCGCCTCGCCAGCTCTTCGACCAAGGCCCGGCTACGAGGATCATTCCTCAAGCGCACGCGCAACTCTCGGCACTGATCTCGGTAGCGGCGATACTTCTCCAGCGCCCGCAAAAATATCCCCGAGCGGACCTTGGCTCGACGGATGCTCTCCACCTCCAACAGATAAGACTGCAAAGCAAAGACAACGATTAGAATAAAAGAATAAACTTAAGGCAAAGAAGAAGCGAACCGACGTAATAGTACATACCCTCAAGCCCATCACGGCTACTTCATTCATCAGTCCGACATCCGTAACGCCCCTCAACGACGCATTCTCGGCCTCCGAGCATAGCAGCTCGAACTGCGGCACCAAGCTTTCCCCTTGGAGCAATAAGTTCAATTCCGTGGGAACCTCGATGAAGCGAGATCGCCCCCCTGCGCGCACCGCTGAATT
>NW_017674978.1:2353-21554 GCF_001879085.1 Nicotiana attenuata
CTCAGCGACGTGGAACCACCAATTGAGTCCGACCGAAGCCGGACGGTACTCACTCACCGAACCTAACGACCCGAACCGGGGACCAACCCCCATTTGTTTCGTCCGACCTACGAAGGCGAGGCGTCGCACGCCGCACTCCTCTCCACATCCGCCGGGGGGGAGTCCAAATTAATTACCACAGGAGGAGCCGGCGTGAACACGACCCTACGCCTTATCAATGGTCTCTCCTCCTCCCCATCTGATGGCGATTCCGCTCTAGGGCGCACAACCCCCGATTACCCCTCGTCCCGAAGTAGGGCCCGTGCTGGAGAAGGAGCCACTGAAGATTCAACCGATGCCGCCCTCGGTATTGGGCGCGACACTGGCGCTGCAGTAAGCCGAGCAATTGCACCAGGTCGACGGAAGGCCAACTGAGGGGCCCTGATGCGGCGTGCCCTCCCTGATCACAGGAAAACAAAGTTGATGAATAAAGTTGAAACAAAGCGGAACAGAAGAAGAAATCAATTTTTTACCTGCCACGGGCCTACGGCCATGCCTCTCCCAGAAAGACGCCCATGTGCGTATCCCCACCGTATGGGGGAGTACGGCCTCGACCCACTCACGTATCCAAGACAATGGGGCCGGCGGCGACCTGTCGGCTACAAAAAACGACACGAGTTAACGCTCATGATCACAAATCATAAAGAGGGGAAGAAAAGGGAATTCAACCACTAAAGAACTTACGTGCATGGTTCCAAGCCTCTGGGAACCCAGTAGCATCCGCCACCAGATGCTTGGTCCTGATATAAAAGAAGTGCTCGAAAGGGCGAGGGTCGACCTCGTCATCCAATCTCATGACCAGGCCCCTCGACCCACGAGGGCACGCCTGAATCATGGTGCCACGGACTCTCTGGGGAGCGTAGAGACTAAGCACATGCTGCAGCGTGACCTCCCTACGGGCCAATTCCGCGTACTTGATGAACATTGCCAACAATTTGTAGAGGGAAGGAGTGAGCTGACCCGGGCACACCCCGTAATAACGGCAGAAATCCACCACCAGCATTGGGAGCGGGATCTTGAACCCCAACCTGAAAGGATAGGCGTAAAAAATGCAGTATCCCCTGCGGTCGGTGTGGACCCTCTCCTCGCTTCTAGCGAGAACGATGTCTGCATGGGTGGGAATGACCCCCTGTTCCCGTAATCGGGCCATCCCAATCTCCCCCATTAACGGGGCTTCATCCACCGGGTCCTCTCCACCGTCGACAGTGAAATCAATCGCCAGACCTCCGGGCCGAGGAACTACCTCGTCAACCGACGGAACTTCTCCGGTCTCTATCTGTTCTGCACCTCCCATTGCCGGAGGTGGCCCTTCAACTACCGGAAAATCTATCGGAAGAGCATCGTGGGAAGAACTGCCTGCCATTGTTGATCTACTAAAGAGAAAGGGATAGAATTCGGTGGGCAAGACAAAGGTTATCACAATCAAAGGAAAGAAAGGAGAAGATGAATTAGCAGAACGAAAAAGTTTCCTCAGAATCTCTCTCAGATGAACAATGAAGATATGAGAAATGAATGCCTCAACCCACCTTTATAGGCAACATAAATGGCTTTCGCGAAACCCAATAGCCATCATTAACTGCACGACCAACCGTAAAACGGTTCGGTTCTGCCGAAGCATGCGTCATTATGACAAGCTCCGCGAAGCGGCTTCTCAGCCATCCGCCAACGTCCCGCCGTCAGAATAATCGCAACGGCCTGCGAACGCTGAAAGAATGCGCCGTACGCCTTCAAAATTCTGGACGTGACCAAATACGTACCCGGCGCATACTCATTCTCCACGGCCATCTCCAATATATGAAAGGCTACGGCCATCGCCATTATATGAAAGGCTACGGCCATCTCCAATATATGAAAGGCTACGGCCATCGCCATTATATAAAGGCTAAGGCCATCTCCAATATATGAAAGGCTACAGCCATCGCCATTATATGAAAGGCTACGGCCATCTCCAATATATGAAAGGCTACGGCCATCCCCTTTATATGAAAGGCTACGGCCATCTTTAATGTATGAAAGAACTCTCCAATATATGAAAGGCTACGGCCATCTCCAACGCGTAAACGGCTAAGGCCGCCGCCGTCAATAAGTCGACCCCCTTATTCGAGTTTTTTCGAATCAGAATCGATGAAATCCGCTCATCGAGCTCGGCCGAAACACGACCTCAATAAGCGGAGGGACTAACTGTATGGGTCAGAATCTGACCTCACGGTAATTAACGGAGTTAATTTCGTCTTGAGCTAATCCATAATTAATAAGTGATATGGCCACTTATTCATAAGAGGATTCGACTCTTGTCCGATTTAATCTACGAGGGCACAGCCCATTCATTTTCCCATGGGGACGGAACCTCAGCGTGGCCACGGCCATTTATTGCCAGCTCACGAAGCTCACATCTATAAATACTAAGAGTGGAAGCCCTAGAAAGGGGGCTGCTTCTTCACCACTATTGAGGAGAGAGAGAGAGAAGAGAAAAACATACACATCTTATGGGAAGTGAAAACACCATTGTAAGGCTCTGAACCTCTTCATGGAGAGGCAGACCAAACCAATATTATCAATAAAGGTTTTTAATGTTTCTCCCCCTAACCTTGAGTACTTATTTTCATGTTCCTCGCTTGGTCCAATGGATTATTACGATTTGCTATGATTTTCCCGTGAGTTATTTATATTGTTTTATACTCATAAGATATGTGATAACTTTTGAGCAAACAACTCTCTATTGCTAATTTTTAATAGAAACATATATCCACTTCCTCTAAGTTATATATCTAAGCTACATTAGATTTATAATCATGAGATATTTTTTCTTCGGAATTAGATTGTCTCTTACAAGTACTGACATAATCTTTTAGTGGTTGTCGAACATTGCACAATCAAAGTAGTTCGAGGTATAAATCTTAGTGCCCTTTTCTTAAACTTTTTGTGATTATCAAATATTGCACATTAAGTAGTTCGAAATATAAATCTTAGTACCCTTTTTCTTAAGTTAGTGTTGCGTGTGTTTGATAAGTGGTAAACTTAGACTAATAAGCATTTTTCTAAAGCATCCTCATCTCTTTAATGGAATAAATAACAACGAACTATAGCCATACGATCCACTAATATGTCTCTCAATGGAATTCAAAACCTTAAGTATGTAGTGTATTTTCAAACATACTTGTAAGGTATTATAACAATAATAATAACAATATACCTAGTATATTTATGTAAGATACTTGTGAGATACTTTTAAGTTAAATGTGTCGTTGCAATATATAACAGTTGGACGATAATATCTACGACATTATTCTTATCATAAAGAAAAATAAGTTTTAGCTTGTTTGAAATCTTCATGTAAACTAATGAGTTAATTTTACCTATGGTCATTAAACTTTTGTGTTTGTAACTCAAAAGTCTCTTTCCTTTTTTTTGTTACGTAAAAATTATTTAACTTTGTGTTCATTACACAAAAGTCACTTTTCTTTCTTTTGTTACACAAAATTATTTTACTTTGCTCTAGTTATCAGAAAAGTCACATTTTTACTCGGAAAGTCTATTATGCCCTTGATATTATATAAACCTTCATATTTATGTAATACCTTCTATATTATATACTATATATCTTGAAAATTAACGTTAAGAAAAAAAATTAAATATACGAATATATTATAAAAATAATAAATAAAATAATATTAAGTTATTTTATTTATAAATAAAATACATAGGTAAAAATATATTATATAGTATATAATATAGAAGGTATTACATAAATATGAAGGTTTATATAATGTCAAGGGCATAATTGACTTTTCAAGTAAAAATGGGACTTTTGTGATAACTAGAGCAAAGTAAAATGATTTTTGTGTAACAAAAGAAAGAAAAGTGAGTTTTGTGTAATGAACACAAAGTTAAATGATTTTTACGTAACAAAAAGAAAAGAAAAGTGACTTTTGGGTAACAAACCCAAAAATTCAATGACCATGGATAAAATTAACTCCAAACTGATCAAACATTGGCTTCCCCCGAAAGGGGCCCTACGCGGAGCGAATCCGGATATAGTCGGGCTCCAATGCGGGTACCGAACACCGGGTGGGAAACCAAAAAAAAAGAAAACAGAAGTTCTTTTTAAATTTTGGTTCATACTGATATACTAGTTCATAATTATCTTACGTTTGATGTTTTGTTGTATTGTATCTAACAAATTTTGAGGAGAAAGTTTGACATATTATGTGACCATATCTCAAAAAATAACCAAGAGCGTGAAATTCACATCCTTCATCAAAGCGTGAGAATCGAGTGTAACGTACCGTTCACCTTACGTCAAATAAGTGTAACAAACTTAAGACCCCATACTTTAGGTCCTAAAACATAAACCCTCTCTTGTCTCTGCAATCTCACTTTCCATATACTTATTTGGATCTGTGCCCCGGAAATGGCAAATCCATTGGTGGCCGATCCATATTCGCCGCCGGCGAACGACTTTGCCGGTGCCTCTGATCCACCTCTGGACCAACGAAACAACAATAACAGTAGTAACGTCATTTGTGATGAAGCATTCAACAACGAATTCATGTTTGATGACCTCGACTTCGACTTAGATATCATCTTCCCTCCTGATGATGCTGCCATTCTCAACAACTCCAATTCTCTAGAAACGGGTCAGATTGACCCAAAGGGGTTTGGTCAACAGTTGATCCAAGGTTTTAACGATTCTTCTCGGGTTTTCAAGTCGTCTCCGGAATTACGTCATGTTTCCGTCGCCGGAGGTACGTCCGAGGCGTGTCATAGCTCTGGAGGGCAAACTTCGAGTGAGTCCCTTGTTTTGACTGTAGCGTCGAACCAAATCTCAGACGTCTCTGGATACCTGAATGTGCCGTCGCCCCCCGAATCTAATGGGTCTAATCATGAGGATTCTGGAAATGACAACAAGGAGGGATCCTATGATTCGAACTGCCCTTCACCGGAGTCGCAGGGTTCTGGCAATTGTGGCTCCCATGTCTCTGAAGAAGCTTTCAACTGTCCCAGCAAATCGGTAACTTCCTCTCCCATAAAATGTGGAGTAGTAGTAGAACAGAACATCATTAAATTAGAGGAAATGATGAATACAAAAGATAATGAGTGTAGCTCCATATTGAAGAGGAAAAAAGTGAGGGAAGAAGATTCAAACAATGTAAGCAAATACCAAAAATCTAATTATGTGGCTGAATGTAGCAATGTGTTTAATAGTGAAGGAGGGGATGAAAAGAGGAAAGCAAGATTGATGAGGAATAGGGAAAGTGCTCAGCTTTCTAGGCAAAGGAAAAAGCATTACGTTGAGGAGTTAGAGGATAAGGTGAGGACTATGCATTCAACTATTCAAGATTTGAATGCTAAGATATCATACATAATGTCCGAGAATGCCACCTTAAGGTCACAGATGGGACCAGTGCCTTCCCAGATGCCTCCACCACCCCCCGGAATGTACCCCGTGATGTATCCTTGGATGCCTTGTGCTCCGCCTTATATGGTGAAGCCACAAGGATCACAAGTGCCTTTGGTTCCTATTCCTAGGTTGAAACCACAAGCAGCGGCTCCTGCACCCAAGGGTAGTAAGAAAGTAGAGATTAAGAAGACTGAGATGAAAACCAAGAAGGTTGCGAGTGTTAGTTTCCTTGGCTTGTTGTTCTTCATGCTCCTATTTGGTGGATTAGTTCCTGTGATAAATATGAGATACGGAGGAGTGAGAGAACCTTTTACAAGTGGAGATATTTCTGGAAGCGGGCACAATGAAAGGCATCGTGGAAGAGTTTTGGCTGTTGATGGGCAAGTGAACGGGAGCAGTTATTCACGGACACATAATGGGAGGGATTATGGCACTAATTGTGGTCGGAGAGGTCAGGGAGGAGATGATCAGCCAAATTTCAATAGCGGCACAGATGACTTTGTTCGCTCGGGCAATGATAGTGAGCCTCTAATGGCCTCATTGTATGTTCCCAGGAATGATAAACTTGTGAAGATTGATGGGAACTTGATCATTCATTCTGTTTTGGCAAGTGAGAAAGCCATGGCATCTCATAGAAGTGAAGATAAGAAAAACAGTGGAGAGACGGGTCTTGCAGTTCCTGGAGATTTGGCCCCTGCCATCCCAGGAAGGCATTCCCATCATTACCGCAGTCCTGCTGATGGAAAACGGGCTCTTGGCTCTGGGGATAAAGAGAAAGCAAAGTCCACTGTGCAGCAATGGTTCCTTGAAGGTGTTGCTGGTAAGTGCTGATAAATCTCATTTTATTATACATCATTTGTATTATATATTGTTGATTATTACTTTATGAAAAGAAAAATATGTTATATTGTTCATATATTTGTCCTTAGTCCTTTTTTAATAGGATAGAGATCTTTCTCTCGCACCTTTTTCTCTTAACTAAACCAATATCGACAGAGCCAAATCCAACTATAAGTCGCTGTCTTCTAAATAAATAGTTGCTTTCGGAATACACACGGTTTGTATAACAGGAATTTCTCTCTACTCCAACAATCCATTTCCGGGTTGCTGTTTATGCAATGGTGCCTTATATTTCTGATCTTACTATAGCCTCCTATTGAGGGCACATGTCTCAATCAAATATAAATAGGGCATTTTGGCTCTGTTTCGTGTTCGCAGCAGCCTCCCCCTGCCCGACTATTTAACGTTTTTCTTTTCTCTTTTGTGCAGAGCCTATGTTGAGTTCAGGCATGTGTACTGAAGTGTTCCAGTTTGATGTGTCCTCATCTCCAGGAGGCATAGTTCCTGTTACCACTGTGAGGAATGTTTCTATGGAGCAGAGGCAGAATGCTACTACACGCACCAACAAGGGGAGAAATAGAAGGATCCTTAATAGTCTTTCTGTTCCTGTTTCGGGAGTAACTCACAATATTTCTGAAGAACATGTTGGAGGAAGTGGAAAGAAAGATGACTTCACTGGAAATAATTCACTTTCTTCAATGGTTGTCTCAGTTCTAGTTGATCCAAGAGAGGCAGGTGATGCTGATGGTGATGGAATGATGGGACCAAAATCCATCTCTCGGATTTTTGTTGTTGTATTGATAGATAGTGTGAAGTATGTCACCTACTCTTGTATGCTTCCTTTTAAAGGATCTGTTCCTCTAGTGACTACCTGAAGATGGAGAAAGTTATGTTGTAGAAGCATCTTACTGATCCCTGAACAATTTTTGTAGATTCAGGTTAAATATAGTCTTTACACACTACAACAAGAAGTAGTTTTACTGGCAATTATTTAGCATCCCCAAATGAAAACAGAAAACCCAATATTTGGTCCTTGTTCTCTCTTCTCAACTCGCAACGTAAAATATGATGAAGCAGACGTTGATCATCTTCTGCCTACTTATAGCCTGTTTGGCCAAGTTTTTTTTGAGGCAAAAGTGCGTTTTTCCTAAAATTAATGACCAAAGCTTTTGAAAGGAAAAAAAGTGCTTTGAGGAGAAAAAAGTAGTTTCTCTCCGAAAAATACTTTTTTGAAACGAAAAATATATTTGGCCAAACCAAGAATGACTCAAATGTCCAGAATGGGGTATAATGATAACTTCGCACGGCTTTTGAGGGCATAATGGATATTTGTGCATTTTCGTTTTCCATATATACCCTTTGGCAGATTTTTCGTTTAATTTAATTTTTTTCAACAATTCTCTCTCACTAATTTAATTGTCTAACCTTCCCAAGATGCATGCTATCATTTTCCATAAAGCACATATACATACTATACTAGTTAAACGAAATACACTAAAATATACATATATTGTACCAATTAAACGAAATACACTAAAATATACAGGTAATATATTAGAGGAAATACGTATAAAAATTAAACTACTGGCATTTATGATTAAAGTTGTCACTTTCTAACCCTAAACACTTAATATATTTGGCCAAACCTAAAAAGCTTTTCCAACCCCCATTTTTCTATCTTTGTTTTCTCCTACTTCACCTCTTATCTTTCTTAGGGTTAGATTAAGGAATGGACCACGGGAAGAGGAATAATGCTTCGAAAGTTTATGTAGTGTTTCGTGGTAAGAGGCCTGGATTGTACAACTCTTGGCATCGGTGTGCTCCTATGGTTATTGGTGTCAAGGGCAACATCTTCAAGGCCTTTAAAACGTATGATGAAGCCATAACAACTTTAATGAGTTTAGAAATTGATCTCAAGCTGATAATATATCGGCATCGAAGGTGTATGTGGTATTTCGTGGTAAAAAACCAGGATTATACAACTCTTGGTGTGAGTGTGCTCCTATGGTATAGGTTTCAAAGGAAGCATCTTCAAGTCTTACAAATCTTATGATGAAGCAGTAGCAGCATTCAATGAATTCCAAAAAGAAAATGTTTACAGTGAAGAACAATCTTCAAGTTCGTGTGTTGATGAAAGTGATGTTGGAGCAAGTGCTATGTCATCTGTGTTGTTAGCTGGAATGTTTGTAGGGATAAAGATTTCAAAAAATTGTTCAGTTTGATTGTTGATAAGAGTATTTTGTTCAGCTTTTGACTATTGTTTAGTTTGAATATTATCAGTTTGATGTGTTACTGGTTGCCGCATTCAACCTCTATAGAATAGAGTATTTAGGATGCTAAAGCCTTTGTCTTTTGTACTCCATGTTGGAATTAAATAAAATATGTCTGTTGAATTTTTTTTTTGAACTGAAGTGAATATCTTAATTTGTCTATATTGTTGGAACCTTGTAAGTGCCAAATTGTTATCATTTTGCACTTGTTTTAATCCGGACTACATTGATTCATAAGCACTCAACTATCTTCAAGTACTCATCAACTATCTTCATAAGTTCATTATGTGCTATATTTTGCATCTTGAAGTACTAAACTATCTTCATATTTATTGACAATATATTTTCCTATTGTCCAATGTTGGTGTCATAAGTTGAATGTGCTATATATTAATTTGGAAAATAAATTGACCAATTTTAGAGGACTTAATTAATCCTTACAAATGTTACTATTAGTACTTTCATTTCATTAGGCATCAAACGAACAGTTGCAATATTGAAGACAATAGGACTGTTTTGTTAACTTGAATCAAATGATCATTATGCCTCACTATTTTTTGAAGGGCTTTCTATACCCTTGTGTTGTGTCATCAAACTCTATTTTTGCTAATATAAGACCCCAAGGTAATCTGGTAAAAGTTCATAAAAAAATATAAAAAAAATAAAAAAGATTCAAAACATAATAATAATTTCATTCATTAATATTAGATTGCATGATAACATCACCAAAACATAACAAGATAAATAAAAACATCACCATAAGGGGTAGACAACTTCATAGACTATTAGAAAAACATCACCATAAGCAAAAAGACAACTTGAGATAAAACTTCATAATGCATGGACTACTCAATATTCTGGTTCACGGAAAGAGATTTTGAGGTCTTGGAAGCGGATTCGGTATCACTAGTGATAACAATGATAGAATTGCTCTTAGCTCCATTCTGGACGGATGGTGTGGGCATATCGTCAAGCATAGTATAGAGTGAAGTTAGAGGATGCTCCTCCAACATCACACTTTTTAGGTAATCAATGCTTGAATCACGAACCACCCTCTCAATCAATTCATTAACCTCACGCTTCAGCTTGCTATAGTCACGCTTAAGATCTTGGTACAAAATATTATGACTAACCGGTGAACCATGGAGTGGTTGTTCAACAACTTTCTTGGTCGGAGTCCTATTCATCGTTATGCTTAGATGTAGTAGTATTTTCAGTTTGATTGTTTTATGTAGGTCTAGCATATTTTCCGAAAAATATATAGGGAGGATTATAATCTCTCAATTATAATAGTTATTCCACTTCCCAGTAGGAATTAAAGTCTCTTTGTAGAGACCCTATGCAACCATTACACTTCCCAATAGCCATATCCGCTCCTCCATGCGGACATTACACATCCTAGCAGCCCCTTCCAATCCTCCATGCATCCATTGCACTTCCCAGTAGCCCCTTCCACTCCTTCATGCAACCATTACACTTCCCAGTAGTCTATTTCACTCCTCTATGCACCATTACACTCCTCCATGCAACCATTACTCTCCTCCATGACTACAATTAATTATAGAAGCTTGTCTTTAATTTATCCATCCGCCTATACAGATTTTAGATTATTTTTTTTAAAAAAAAAAACTTCTGCCATATAGTGGCATGCACTTCACAGATTTTGGATTTTTTTTAAACTTCTGCCATATAGTGCCAGTGCACTTCATAGGTTTTATGTCATAGTTTTACCTTAGATGACTTGAGTAATCCATGTAAAGATTATTTGATCCCTGGTCAGGTTTAGGTTTAGGTTTAGGTTCTCTTTTGGTTTAGGTTCGTTTAGGTTTAGGTTTAGGTTTAGGTTTTGATTTTCCGTGTTGATTTTTCCACTTCTCTATGAGCAAATTAATGTCGATTTTTAAACTTTTTTGGAAAAAAAAAATCTTCCTAGTCTTGTTCTTGGTTGTAAAATGATAGAAAAGAATTGGGGGACTTCTGCACTAAATATATTGTTAAATGACTTTCCAATTTTAATTGGCTATTTTTAAACCAGTAGTCTTCTTAAAATAAATAAATAAATATAACAATAATAAATGGAAAAAACACAAATAATATTATAAAGAACAATCATATTAATCTATTACTATGATCCATTTGAAGTCATTACATATAACTAAAGAGAAGAAATTAGCAAGCTAAGCATTAGTTAATCCTAGCTCTTCAACAGAGAAGATTACAGCCTCTGATGTAGCCTCAACTAGTTCAAAGAGAAGGACATTCCCTTTTTTCAGATTATTGTCGACAACAAATTGTTTTCACCCATTGACGAGTCTTGTCCGAACACCACTTGTGAGAGTCACAGCCCACTCCTTCCCATTACATCGAAGCATTATTTTAACCGAAATAGGAGGAAGATAGCCACATATACTCTTTGGAATAAACTGCAAGAACATAATATAAAAATTGGGTTCAGGGTTCATTGCTAGTTGGGATAATCAACAGTTATCAAATCATGAAAATTTAAGAAAAATAAAATTACCAGAAAATCACGCTTAATGTACGATTTGGGCACCTTCATCCGAAACCATGGATAGAATTCTTCTTCAATCCATTCGTTAGCATTCATGTTTAGAGTATCTATTTTGTTTAGAGAGATGGAGATGTTGTTCTTGTGTTTAAGAGATATATAAAGAGTAAAAACTTTCAATTTCCCTCCAATCATATTTTTACTTTTTCTTTTGTTTCCCTCCGAAAATTGTATTTAACATTTTAGTCCAAAAATGTCATATTGTTTTCCCTCCTAATAAAGAAGCTAGAATACATTAGTCCTAAAATTTAATCATAATTTTCCTTTTATCATAATTAAGATTAACCAATAAAAATATATATAATTATATATTTACTATTATATAAATAAGGTAATACGTATGACCTTAATTAATGAAATTATATAGACGGCTATTATACAAGCGGTCGATATTACTATAAATCACAATGACAAAATTATCATATGTTATATGACTGCAACCATAATAGTCAATGGACTTATATGGTTGATATAGGCCGATACGTATGACCTTAATATAAACGACTATTATATAAGCGATCGATATTACTATGAATCAGAACGACATAATTAGCATAGGTTATATGACTAAAACCATATTAGTCAATGGACTTATATGGTTGCTATAGGCCAATACATATGACCTTAATGAATTAAATTATATAAACGACTATTATATAAACGGTCAATTACTATGAATCACAATGATATAATTAGCATAGGTTATATGACTACAATCATATTAGTAAATGGACCTATACGGTTGCTATAGGCCGATACGTATGACCTTAATGAATGAAATTATATTTATAGACGGTCAATTACTACGAATCACAATGATATAATTATCATAGGTTATATGACTACAATCATATTAGTGAATGGACTTATATGGTTGCTGTCGGCCGATACGTATGACCTTAATATAAACGGCTATTATATAAACGGTCGATATTACTATGAATCACAACGATATAATTAGCATAGGTAATCATATTAGTAAATGGACCTATACGGTTGCTATAGGCCGATACGTATGACCTTAATGAATGAAATTATATATATAGACGGTCAATTACTACGAATCACAACGATATAATTATCATAGGTCATATGACTACAATCATATTAGTGAATGGACTTATATGGTTGCTATAGGCCGATACGTATGACCTTAGTATAAATGGCTATTATATAAACGGTCGATATTACTATGAATCACAGCGATATAATTAGCATAGGTAATCATATTAGTAAATGGACCTATATGGTTGCTATAGGTCGATACGTATGTCCTTAATGAATGAAATTATATATATAGACGGTCAATTACTACGAATCACAACGATAATATTATCATAGGCTATATGACTATAATCATATTAGTGAATGGACTTATATGGTTGTTGTAGGCCGATACGTATGACCTTAATATAAACGACTATTATATAAACGATCGATATTACTATGAATCATAACGATATAATTAGCATAGGTTATAAACGGCTATTGTTATAGGGAATTATTAGGTAAAATAGAAAAGGAAAAATAAAAAAGGCGGAAGGTAAAATAAAATCCAGGGAAAAATTAGTCTGAAGAACGAAATAAATAAAGTAGATAAAAAATGTAACTACTGGTTTAACCATTTTTTTTTAAAAAAAAAACTGATTGGGTTGAAAGGAAAAAATTAAAATTGACCCTGTTAAAGGTGAGATTCGATCTCCCGACGCCTTACTCAATAAAAGCAACAACTACCCTTACTTGACCAAAGCGCCTATTAGCACTTTTGTGTTTTTTGTGCTTTCATTTATATACATTGGAACCCTAAATTTGGGTTGTTTAACTATACATATCTTCCGTGGGAAGTTAATCGATACGCCCAAATTTAGTTTTTGCAGTTGATCCGCCCATGGTCCCTTGACGCTCCATCTTCAGAATTTCAACAGGTTTCTTGCTTCTTCCTCTTCTTCTTTTTCCATAATCTTAATCTTAACTTTCGTTTATTCTAATCTTAATCATTTTCCCTATAATCCTAATCCTAATATGATGCCTCCAGTTGAAAAAAAAATTGCAGTGGAACTTTACCTTTCGATATACTAAGCAACCTTCCTGATGATGTTCTTGATGATATTCTTATACATATGCCTTTACCAGATGCTGTTAGAACAAGCATCTTATCGAGGAAATGGAGATATAAATGGCGTAGAATTCCACAACTTACTCTTGATCAAACACTTTGGAAAATACACCAAATAAGTTACTTTGAAAATATTATCCGCCACATTTTGAACCGTCATGAAGGACAAGTTAAGCAGTTTACACTCTCAATTCCGTATTTGGAAGACTTTACTTATATTAGACAGTTGATAGGGTTCCTCTCTGAAAATGGTATTGAACATCTTATTCTTAAATTTCCGATCAGGGGGAAACCATACAAATTGCCTGCTTCATTTTTCAAATGTGTGCATTTGAGGCATCTATCTCTTGAAGATTGTTTAATATCTCATCCACAAGCCTTCAAAGGGTTTGAAAGTTTAATTAGCCTGAAGCTATACAATGTTACAATCTTGTCCACATTGCTTGGAAGCTTAATCTCTCATTGCCCGTTGCTCGAGCAATTGGTGTTTCTGCTCCCAGGTAATTACCACGGTGTCATTGAAATTAATGCCCCCAAATTGAAGTCCCTTGACTTCACAGGCAGAGTATGGTTTATCAATTTAAAAACTGTTCCTCTTCTGGCACAATTATCGCTTGCTTTTAGGGGAGGCTATTTCCTGGAATCAAAACATCACTATACTAGGTTTTTTGAGTCTTTTTGTGCGCTGGAACATCTCCATTTGGATAACCATAGTCTCAAGGTAAATGTGCTTCATAACTTCACCGTAGTGCATTTTCGTAGATGGAATATATTTTGGGCTATGAGCCATCCTTTTAATTTGGGATGTTCTTTCTAGTTATTGGCTGCAGGTGCAGGAGAAGTACCAACTAGTCTTCCCTTTCGTCTTAACTGTGTTGAAACATCTTTACCTCTTTGATCTTTATCAGAGTGAATTATATTTCGTCGCCTGTGCTTTGTGTTTGATGAGAAGCTCCCATATTTACAATATCTGGAAATCAAGGTTCTTACTTAATCATTTGGTTATCTTCTTAAGTTCTCATTACTTAGTGGCTTCTTTATACCTCCGATCCTCATTTAAATTTGGTGTTTTTTTTAATTCTTTCTTAGGTGGATAATAGTGGGGTACCTCTAGCACTGGATAATCTTGATTTGGAAGGAAGTTTTGGAGATACAACATTCAACAACCTCAGTATAATTGTGATTAGGAGCATTCGAGGGACAAATCCTCACATGCAACTGTTGAAGCTTCTTTTGGCAAAGTCTCCGGCTCTTATGAGAATCATAATCGAGGCATTGACCTATGAAGATTATGAAATTCTCAAATCACTAATTGAGCGTTCAAAATTTAGGTGTGCATCACCTAACGCAGAAGTTGTATTAAACTACTAGTATATGTCGTGTTTTGATAATTCTGGTACATGCCATGTTTTGACAATTCTGTAATATGTCGTGTTTTGACAATCTTGTTATGCCGTGTTTTGACAATTTTGTTACATACCGTGTTTTAATTTTCTTATGTTTCGTGTTGTGAATCATTCATCATTTGCTGTGTGTTTGTTACTAGACGGCTTAATGCATTCGAAAAAATTAGCTTACTAGACAGTGGACGTTTATGGTTGCCATTGGCCGATACGTACGAACTTAATGAATGAAATTATATAAACGGCTATAATATAACTAAGAATCGCAACGATGTAATTATAGTAGGTCATATGACTACAATCATATTAGTGAATGGACTTATATGGTTGCTATTGGCCGATACGTATGAACTTAATGAATGAAATTATATAAACGGCTATAATATAACTGTGAATCGCAACGATGTAATTACCGTAGGTCATATGACTACAACCTTAGTCGGTGGACTTATATAGATGCCATTGGCCGATACATATGAACTTAATGAAATTAATATAAACGGCTATAATATAACTGTGAATCGCAACGATGTAATTATCGTAGGTCATATGACTACAAACTATTCGTAAAAATATTTTCCAAGTATTCTTCAATGTATTTTTGTATATCTTAAAAATATTGATAAAAATATTTTTGTATCTTTTTTTAGCTTTCTGTTCAAAGAATATGCATTATTCTTTGAATATTCATAAAAATATTTTACAAACATTATTCTTCAATGTATGTTTTATTTTCCATGTTTAATTCGTAAAAAACTAGAGTGTTTCTGTCACGACCCGGATTTCCCACCCTCGGGAGTCGTGATGGCGCCTACTAGTGAAAGCTAGGCAAGCCAACCAACTGAATTATTTGACTTGTTTCCATTTTTAAATTCATTAACAACTTAGAACCAACAATTAATAAACAGCATAATTTATCGAGCGGAAGAATAAATTTCAAACTTAAAAATACTGCTAATACAATTCCTTAACAAAACTATCCAAGGTTTGGTGTCACAACTTCATAGACTGTCTAAGAGTACTACAAATAAGGGTCTGAAGAAATAACAAAATACTGTCTCCGGGACTACATAAAAGAAACAGGAAAATAGATAGAGGGAGACGCTAAGGCCTGCAGACGCCTGCAGGACTACCTCGGGTCGCCTGGTAAGCAAGAAGCTGAAACCTCACTGCGGTCCGAAATCTGCAGCACTGGGATCTGCACAAAATAGTGCAGAGTGTAGTATCAGTACAACCGACCCCATGTGCTGGTAAGTTCCTAGCCTAACCTCGGCGAAGTAGTGATGAGGCTAGGATCAGACTACCAAACAAACCTGTGTAGTTATATAATATACAGCGAGAAATAAAACAGGAATAAACAAGTAAAGATGGAAGGGGGTACATGTTGCGGGGTATATCAACATCAACAGTAAATCAAGAATAAAGGCATAAGGACAACTTAGAATTCACAGCAAAATAATAAGGAAATTTGTATCCAATCTATGAACACTTTGTATCAACAATTGTTGCGGCGCACAACCCGATCCCAACATATAACAACACTGTTGCGGCGTGCAACCCGATCCGATTATATTATTGTTGCGGCGTGCAACCCGATCCAATCATATCATCATTGCGGCATACAACCCGATCCAAGCATATCATTGTTGCGGCGTGCAACCCGATCAACATATAATATTGTTGCGGCGCGCAACCCGATCCACATATGCAATCAACAACAACCATAACAAGAGTCTCGGCAAGGGATCAATAAGGAACTACACTATCCCGGCAAGGGAGAAACAACTATAACCAAACTTGTTCCAACATCTAACTACCTCAGCTAACACCAATACTCAGTCATAAGTAGTTTCCACGAGAATAATCATAATCCTTGCTCAATACAGAGAATCATCAACTTAAGCATCTGTAGTATTATTTAAGAACACAATAAATTACAATTCAAGACTCACGGTCATGCCCGACACCAACGTATAGATACTCGTCACCATGCCTATACGTCGTACTCAACAAGAAACAAGTAGCAAATAGGACACAACTCCTAATCCCTCAAGCTAAGGTTAGACCAAACACTTACCTCGATGCCACGAACACAGTTCAAGCCTAAACTATAGCTTTACCTCTTGATTCCACCACCAATTTGCTCGTATCTAGTCACAAGTTACTTAATTACATCAATGAATGCTAAATAAATAATTTCTAATGCATGGAAATACGTTTTCTAAAGCTTTTCCCAAAAAGTCAAAAATCAACCCCGGGCCCACATGGTCAAAACCCGAGGTTCGAACCAAAACCCGACCACCCATTCACCTATGAACTCAAATATATAATTTTTTTTTAAATCGAACCTCAAATCGAGGTCCAAATCCCCAAAATTTGAAAAACCTAGGTTCTACCCAAAACATCCAATTTCCCCATGAAAATCATTGATTATGAGTTGAAATCATGTTAAAAGATGTAAATGATTGAAGGAAACGAGTAAAAATTGACTTACAATCTATTTGGAAGAAGGGTTGTTCTTGAAAAAATGCCCTAGGGAGTTTATGTTTTGAAAAGATGTGAAAAAGGATTGATTTTCGGCTAAGTATAAAAAATTGCAGGTTGCAGATATAGGAATTGCGAACAGGGTTCGCAATTGCAAACCCTTCAGAAAATTTGGACTTTCACATTTGCGACACAGCCAGTTTTCAGGTCTCTTTCGCATTTGCGATGGACCTGTCGCAAATGCGAAGTCGCATTTGCGATGGAGGAGTCGCATTTGCGATGTGTGGTTCGCATTTGCGAGGAAGGGCTGGCCTGGGCAACTTCGCATTTGCGAACTCGCATTTGCGAGCCAGGCTTCGCAAATGCGAAGCCTTCAGGCCTGCAACACACCAGCTAAATTCTGCAACACTCAAATTCCAAATTTCACCCCATGGCCTATCCAAAACTCACCCGAGCCCTCGGGGCTCCAAACCAAACATGCACACTAACCCAAAAACCTCATACGGAGTCGCTCGTGCACTCAAATCACCAAGATAACATCAACAACTATGAATTTAGCATCAAAATCAAGAAATTTTCTTAAGAACTTCAAATTTCCAATTTTTCTCAAAAACGATCCGATTCACGTTGTTTCAAGTCCGTTTCTTACCAAATTTCACAGGTTCAATTTAAATCACATATAAGACCTGTATCGGACTCCGGAACCAAGATACGGGCCCGATACCATCAACTTTCAAACACATTTCATTTTCAAAAACTCATGTATTTTTCAGAAAATAGTTTTCTTCAAAAATTTATTTCTCGGCTAGGTGTTACACCCCACATTTTCGTGCGCAAAAGTACGTCGTAAGTCAATTGATGTAAGCTCAGAAATGAGATTGTCTTTGAAAGTACATAAAGTAAGTTAATCATGTTACCTTGGAAGTTACAAATATTTAAGATCATGAATAACAATTACCAAGATGGTTTGAAAGGCTTAGAAGCTAAACAAATTGAAGAAAATAAGTTTCGCCGAAAGTCGACAAGTTTGGAATGTTACAACATGCACTTTGGGGTGAGACTAGGGTTCTTAACATGATAAAGAGGTTATTTTATAAGTTATTTTAGGTTTATGATAATCGTGTGTTATGTTTTGAAGTCAATCGAGTTGTGGAACAAAAGTTGGCAAAGGTCATCACAAGTTGCATTTATAAATGTGCTAAACATTAGGTCAAATGTAGTGGAGCTTTTCTCCCAATATATTTGGAATTACAAGATGATCCACATATCAAATTGAATATCCATGAGTCTAATTTCTAACGCATTAAACGGTTTGTCGATACGATATCGGGGTAGAGAGATATTTGCAGTTTCGCGAGACTGCACAAACTGCATAGTTGGCAAGTAGGTGTGTCACTAAAACTTTTTGAGCAATACATTTCGTGTGTTATATGAGATCTTTTTGGGACATATTATATATCAAATTTAAGGTCTACGAGTCTAGTTTTCAACTAAAAAACCTCACATCAAACGGATATTGGAGTAAAAAGTTATGACTATTTTACCGCGGACTGTCCAGGCTGAAACCGGGTCGCGAACCGGGTCGGGTCAAACAAGTAGTATAAGTCGGAAAATTCGACTTTTCAGACCTAAAAACATTTCATTTTCGTCCTAAAACAGTAAGAAAGCTGAAGAGAAGGTTCCATGGTGTTCTTGAGTGATTAAGGTGCATTTTTAACGATTTCTACCGTTAAAGTTTGCCCCCGTCCCTAGAAACGCAATCTCTACGCTTTGCAATCGTTTCCCCCTTCTATTAGCTGTGTTTGGAGCTATTCTTGGAAGATAGCAATTTGTTATTCTTGCTGGTTCTTCAGGATTTATACTTGGTTTTCCAAGGTAATCATCTTGGGACTCTTTTATGATCGTTTTTACAAAGTTCTACGGACGTTTCGTCAAGTTAGGGTCATATGGCAAATCTGCCGATTTAAACTCAATTATGAACTGTTTATAGGTGCGTATAAGCTGCATATATATAGTGTTTTCGAAGCTTAGGACGTAAGGAACAACTTTCGTGAAGGAACTACAGGCATTCGGACGTTC
>NW_017674978.1:22461-36779 GCF_001879085.1 Nicotiana attenuata
CGAGCCCCGAGCTACATACCAGTACATTTTTATTCGTACTGATGTCATGTTGCCTGGGGACACTGCATTTTTGTTTCGTGCGTGCAGGTCTAGGTAGGGACTCTGATCGACCCCTCCGCTAGGATTTCGAGGTTCAGCTGTGAGTTGGTAAGCTTCACCTCTTCCTGGAGCTATCATAGGATGGTTACTTTTGTTGTACAGTTTGGGTATAGTTGGGGCCTTATCCCGACAGTGCTTATGACACTCTTAGAGGCTATTGTGGACACAGTATTCTGGGTTTCTTTTTTTCCAGCTTTCAGTCTCCAGCCCATAGGCTTGGCATGTATATATATGTGTGTAGGCATGTATGTCTCAAATTGCGGCCTCGTCGGCCAGCTAGTACTTTATTATTTTAGCTCGTCTACCTTTGTTTATATGGCTTATTGTTATTCAGGTCATGACCTTAATGGTCCAGGCTTAGTATTTCAGATGTTGTGCTGCCCGATCTATTGGACCCCCAGTTTAGTTAGCTAGTATGTTTAGTGGCTAACTCGATCGAATACAGTATCGAGTGCCAGTCGTGCCTCCCCTAGTTTGGGGCATGACATTAGGGACCTCGGAATTCTATTCCGGGCATACGCCCAAGTCCCATATTTTCTTACGGACCTCCCGGGATCGTCGGAACACGGATTCGGGTCTGTTTACTAAAAATGTTGACCGAAGTCAACTTAAATTCATTTTATAGGCAAAATTTTTTATTTTTCACAGATTTTCTCATATAGGCTTTCTGGCTATACGCACGAACTGCGCACGCAAATCGAGGTGAGGTAAAAAGGAGGCCTTTTGGTCTCGGAACGCTGAATTTGTTTCTAAAACAAGTGATGACTTTTCGGGTCATCACAGTTTCTTACCTCTTTTCTTGATTTTTTCTATTAATATTTGCCGTGTATATATATATACACAATTTTACACACACAACTCTCAATACAAAAAACTAAACGATCCTCCCTCTTACCCAAACCCTATAAACCAACCATGGACCCCTCTCCCAGCGCTCCCAAACAATCCACATCCGCCTCCTATTCTAATGATAACGATGGAGAGAGAAATCCAACATTCAAAGTGCTTCTGAAAGATTCATACATCGAACAAGACTATCTGGTAAATGATATTTTATTTTTTGAAAATCGGCTAATCAACAATCTGCCTTTTATTTTTATATGGCTAAGTTTACATTTCATTCAGTTAGTATTGTAAATACTGTTATAAAATGAAGTTGTTTCTTTGTCCTTGTGTTATTTTGCCAGCATATTCCAAAATACTTCTACGAGCACATTCCTGAAGCACATACCACCGCAGTTCTTCAATATGGTGGCAAAGAGCGATTTATGGAATTGAACGTTGGTGAGCGTAGACGGCTCAAAGACTGCTGGAAAAGTTTTGTGATGAAGAATGATATCAAGCGGGGCTGTTTGGTTAAATTTGAGTTAGTTGAAATTGCACAAATCCTTGTTGTCTTCAAAGTCGAAGTGAAAGGACAAGGAACTCACGAAGATTCTGTCGAGATTAATTAGTTTTTTCTTTTTAAGAACTCGTGAAGTGTTTGAATTGTTTCCCCTATTGTGGCACTTTGTTGTTTTTTTTCCTTTGTTAGCTGCTTTAATTTCATCCAGTTATGCAATGTGTATTTTTATTTTCTGTTGATATATTAATGTTATGAAATTCAATCTTCATATTGGTCTTATTTACTATATATATATTTTTTTAATTATCATTCAAAAAAACTGAATTGAATCATATTGGTCTTCTTTGCATTTTTCATTTCTTCCGGATGAAATCAATTTCAAAGACTATTTTTAATTTTTTTTAAATCAATTCTTCTCTAGGATTCTTTTGGAATGGAGAAGACAAAATAACACATTTATTTCATCTAACACCATTTATTTCAACTAACACCATTTATGTCAACTAACACCATTTATTTTTACCAACACCATTAACTTGCCAAATTTGCCAAAATTGAACCAAAAAAAGCCGCTCAAATTTGAAATATTTTTTGGACTGGGTTGGCCCCCCATATATAGTCACATACTCAAACCCTAAACTATGAAAAATACACTCACCTACAAACCCTAAATTATGGATGCCTCTCCCTCTACCAAACGAGTCCTATCTTACTCTTCTACTAGCAGTGATAATGAAGAAGAGAGTCCTCCAACATTTGAAGTGGTTATGACTAATTCATACATCAACTACGACGATCTGGTAAATTATTATGTCTTTTAAACTTTATTTCTTTGAATATTACAATAATTTCTTGAGTTAATCCTAACTGATTTTTTTTTACATAAAATACTTTTGTTTCTTATACCTTAACTCCAGAAAATATATATGCGTCAGTATTGTATATGTTGATTCAGTTTCATATTTTCCGAAACTTAATAGTAATGTTTTTTTAAAGTATATTCCAAGAAAAATCTACAAGCATCTCCCTCCAACAGTAGACACTGCGCTTCTTCACTATCGTGGCAAAGAATGGTATGTAAATATGAGCGCTGGTGATAGAAGAAGGTTCAAGGCAGGCTGAAAACTTTTTGTTTTGGACAATTATGTCAAGCGAGGTTTCATCGTCAAATTTACGTTGGTTGATGTTGCACCACTATAAGTTGACTTCAATGTTGAATTGAAGGGAGAAGGAACTTCTGATAATAATCCGGTTGAAATTGATTAGGATTTGTATTGTGTTTTTCTATCCCTTTACTATATTTTATTTTCATGTATGTTGATGTGTTAATGTTATGAAATTACAATCGTCATATTGGTCTTCTTTACCATAATAATTTTCTTTTTTGATGGGATGTTTAGTAAATGTTTTTTTTTTGTTAATTCTGCCTTGTGGTGGCAGTGTCCTTTATATCTACCCTTTTAATATACAAAAATATTGAAAGGGGAATAAAGAGCAAAAATACAGAAGAAAATAATAATAATAATAATAATAATAATAATAATAATAATAAATAATAATAATAATAAATAATAGTAAATGCTTCATAGGGAAGTTAAATATGTTAATGTATTGTAAGGTCTAGTAAATGCTTCATAGGGAAGTTAAATAGGTTAATGTATTGTAAGATCTAGTAAATGCTACATAGGAAAGTTAAATGGGTAGATTTTAGATTTTGTATTCAAAGAGGAACGGTTATACTGATTTTACAATGAACTCTTGGGGTATTTGGTTGAAGTTAGGGTTAGAAATTGGTTGCAGTTGAATGTTGAAATTTTCTGGGGAAAAAACGTGCAATGTAAGGGTTGGAGGTAGGGATACCAAGATAGGTGTTGAAGGTAGGGTTTTAAGTTGAATGTTGAAAGTAGGGTGGAAGGGTAGGGTTTTAGTAACTGAATGTGAGTATCTTAGTTCTTAGTTTGAACTGATTATAATGTTCTGAAGTCTTTCACTTCTGTACTAGTTGCAACTAATCACATTTTGTTAGTCTAGTCCTCTAAACTAAAATAAAGTAACAATAAAATTAAGAAATATTTAATAATGACAATTATAATACCACACGTTTAAATTATTACAAAACAAAGTCAAAAAATTCAAAAAAGTCTATACCTCAATTCCTTCCGCTAGCCCAGTATTTTTACCACCTCTACCACGGCCTCTACCACGGCCTCTACCACCACCTCTACCACCACTTCTACCACCACCTCTGCCAACACCTCTACCACCACCTCTACCCCTCCTATTACCTCTAACTCCACTTCCACCACCCGTTTGTGAACTTCTAAAGTATGAATCAATTCGCCCTCTATATCTATTCAACCTTGGACGTCCGCGAGAAGCTACGTATCTAGGGTCTCTTATATTTCTTCCTTCACCCTCACCTTCACCCCCACCCCCACCCTCACCCTTACCCTCACCCACACCATCATGGGTATCTTCCAATTCCCAATTTGGAACTATCATATGATCATCATCCCAATTCAAAAGGTCATGCTCCAATCTGTTCAAATGATACTTAATATATTGCCTCATCACTTTAGTGTCCAATACAATATCGCAAACCCGTTCAAAATACTTTAATAGTTCCCTGTACATCATGTATTCAGAACTCATACGTGAGTAACCTCCTAGAAAGAAACGTTTCAAGTGCGGACGAACAACATCTTTTCTCCATCTTTTCAATATATACCTCTCATTAACGTTTTTAATCCTCTTATGAGACAACACCTTAAGTATATGGCAGCATAGAATACCTCTTGTTTCAAACCACTTGCAGCTGCAACTTAGATATTCGCCAATAGGTGTATATTCAACCGTGAATACAAATGGATCTCTAGTGTTAAAATTCCTGAACGAATAATCAACGATAATGTACTTCTCCACTCCAGCTATTTCTTGATGGTCTTCAGGGGTGCTGATTTCACAATGGTACAGTTTCCCTAACTGTACTTGAAAAAATTCAAACACTTCACGAGTATAACATGTTTGAAATTTTTCCTCCCATGCAAATTCAGATAAACATTTTAGTTCAAAGCACCTTGACCTATATTAAGCTTCCAATTCTTTCTCGAACTTAGCTCTTATGCTAACTCATATTGCTGAACAAATAGCTTCAAAGTACTTTGGCGGGTGATGAATCCGTCAAAGAAAGCATGCATTCCTTCACTTCTTTGTGTGGACAACATCCCAGCCCAAAAGTGGTCATTTAGGTATACAGGAACCCATTTCTCCTTCTCCAAATAAAGCTTATAAAACCAATCCCTTCCATCTAAGTTATATTTTTTAATATAATCAGTCCATCGTCTCTCAAACTCAGCAACGTTAATGCTATCAAGGACTAAAGCCTTAAATTCTGCATTTGCAATCTTACCATCAAGAACTCCACTTAACTTCGTAGGCAATTTTGCGAATATGTGCCATATACAATATCTATGTACCGTATTTGGCATCAATGCACCTTAATACTATCACATTGGTCAGTCATGATAGCTAATGGATGAACATTGTTTAGAGCCCCAAGCCATGTAGATAGCACCATTTTGTAACTTGTTATATCCTCACTGGACATAAGAGCACGTCCCAAAAGTATGGACTGCATATGCTGATTGACACCAACAAATGAAGCAAATGTCATATTGTATCGATTCACAAGGTATGTGGTATCAAGGCACATTACATCATGGAACTCCTCATATGCAACCTTAGAGTGTGAATGAACCCATATGACATCACGAAGTCGACCAAAACTATCCACATCTACGGAGTAGTATTCCCTATCTTTTTGCTGCATGTCACTGAAGAACTTGAGTAATGATTGTGCATCCCCTTCTTGCAACTGAAGCTTTATACTATTCAAAATATAATTTCTACAGTCCTTTGGTGTACAACCCAGATTTTCGGGGCCACCAGCAAGTACTTCAGCGACTCTTATATTTTTTGAGGGTCTTGAGCCAGCAACATCTTTGGCTGCAAGAGTTCTCTTAAGGGACTTACTAAGCGATTTGTGTCCAGCCATCAATCGCGATAGTGCTGGTTCCAATTGATGATTATGTTTTTTAACCACCTTTGAAACACGCCATGAACCATTCTCCTCCAAAATTCTATTTATTCTAGCACGGCAGTTCCTCCTCTTGGTAACATGCTTATTCCTTGGTTTCCTAGACCTATCACAACCATATTGCACATACCTAACAATATCACCACCTTTTTTGTTTGATGTTCTTTTGACAATGCAAAACCCCGATAATCTTGCATGTTCTTTGTAAAAATCAAACATAACATCCTTACTACTGAACCATATCCCAGTAATTGGACCAATTATGAGATCTTCTTTATTGAACTCATTAGGCATTTTCCTGTCCTCTCCAACTTCTCCCTCTTCCTCTAAATAATGGCCATCGTCATCATTATCATCATCATCATCATCATCATCATCATCAGCAGCAACAGCATCGTCAACATGATTTTCTCCATTGAAGTTGCCGTCTGAATCGATGTCGATCGACTCATCTTCATTCATCAAACTGTCGTCCGAATTCAACCCCAATGATGTGTGTAATGTATTCCTTAGTTGCTCTGACCTAGTTTCTAGGCTGTTATTCGGGTTTAATGGCTCCAAACTAGTTTCTAGGTTAGCATTCATGTTTAGGTTAAGGGAAGGGTGGTGAATTATGTGTTTAATGAAAGATCTCTTAACATAGGTATATGGTATGACAAGGTATACCATATAAATGAAAAAATAATATTATGTATACATAATAGACTTTTGATCTTCCCATCCGTATAAATTGCATTTAAAAAAAAACGCAATTGTATTTAAAAAAAAACGTAATGAGAGAATATACGAAGGCTGCCATCCGTATATACGAAGGCTTTTTATCTTCCCATGCATGAGAGAATGATGATTTATGGGATCAATGTTTTGGGATAATCAAAATTTATTAACTAATTTTGGAGGAAAAAATGGCCATTAAGCCAAATGTGAAATGAAGGGCTTTAGTGGTATTTCACCAGTGTGGTCATTTTTGGGCCACACTGAGTTTGGTCGAATAGCAGCACTCTTTTTTAAAATCATTTTTGAGAACATACTTACTAAAAAATACTTTTTAAAAGTTTGGCCAAAATTGCTACTCAAAAGTCAAAAGTACTTTTCAAATCAAATAGTCAAACACAAACTGCTTTTAAAAAGCACTTTTAAGAAAAACACTTCTCAAAATAAACTGATTTTAGAGGCTTCCTTTATTACTACTCATTATAAAGTAATATAAGCATTAGAAGTCCTTTGAAATAATATAATATTACTTGTGAATGATATTACAAATTTTAAAATGTTGTAAATGCAACTACTCCCTCCGGTTCACAATAAGTGTCAATTTTACTTTTTCATTTTGGTTCAAAATAAGTGTCCAGTTATGTAATCAAGAAAGAATTCAATTTGTTTTTACAAAATAACCCCTATGTACATATCCCTAAAAAGTTTTCTTACTCCTCACATTAAATGTTTAATTAGGGGTAGTTTAGTCATAGTAGGTATTTTTGTATAGAATTTAGTATTTTCTTAATGGGCGTGCTAAAAGTAAATTGGACACTTATTGTGAACCGGAGGGAGTAATATACATGCTTATTGTCCTTTAATATTCAAAACTAAAGTAACATAACAGCTAAGTCCAATATAATAATAAAATATTCCTTCCGGTCTATAATAAATGACCAATTTGCTTTTCCTATTTTGGTCCAAAATAAGTGTCAATTTATATAATCAAGAAAAAATTTAATTTGTTTTTACAAAATTACCCTTATGTACATATTCTTAAAAAGTGTTCTTACTCCTTATATTAAATATTTAATTAAGGGTAGTTTAATCATACTATGTATTTTTATATAGAATTCGATATTTTCTTAATGGGCGTGCCAAAACTAAATTGATTTGGACCGGAGGGAGTAATAATTAATTAGAATGTGTGTTTAAATATGAGTGTGTGGAGCGCACTGATCAGAAGGAACATTTTGGCGCCCTAAAATTCCTGGCGAAGAGCACTATTACCTCGGTGGCTGTGTTTCCTCAGAAAAGGAAAGCAAAGAGGAGAGATTACAGAAGTTTCTTCAGAAAATGAGCGGCAGGAGTAGGCGGGATGACTACAAGTTCCTACAAATAGTAGATGCCAGAGCTGCACTCAATCAGAAAGTCAATCTCATCGGCGTCGTTATCGAAACCGGTCTCCCCAAGCAGTCCAAGGGCACTGGTCTTTGTTTCTTCTCAAATCCTCTTTTTCCTTCCGTCTTATAGTTGAATAAGACGTATTTAAATATACTACTATCACTTTAGGGTTTATTATTTTTTTACTGTACTTTCTGGTGCCATGAAAGCTCTAATTTTCTTAAAAAATATTTGCTTGAAAATTTTCTATTATCATTGAGCTAATAAAACGAAGAGGAAAATGGAGGGAAAATGAGAATCAAATTCTCATTTCTCGATTGCTGTCCTAACGGATACACGTGTATTTATCTTTGAACAACGAGAATATCTAAAACTGAATACTATTATAAGAATTTAAATGCACCAATATATACAATAACTACAATGAACCATCAGCTAAAAATATCTGTTTCTTAGCTGCTTATGTGTAGCACCAGCACTTGCACAAGGTGCATCGAGTTGTTGCACATCACATATTTGGGATATGTAGCGGTAGTTAATATCCTGAAGCTGCTTCTTTTTTCCGCAGCATTGTGTAAACCTTTAGGCTTGATTTTTGGTTTCTTTTGTTTGTATTTTGTAGATTGTTTTTGCACCATTAAGATAATTGATGAGTCCTATCCAAGCCCTGGGATTTCAGTTAATTTTTTCGCTGCGACTATGGACAAGCTTCCTCAAGTGCTGACTGTTGGTGATATAATTCAGCTTTCTCAAGTTGTGGTAACTAATTTGCTCTAATATTTGCTTGTACCCCTGTGGGTTTCATTTCTTTTATCAGTTTTACATGTAATGTAAATCTTGAACTTAGATACAGAGTAATTAAACCCTGAAATAAATGTCGAAATGAACTGAATTTTCTTTTAAGAACCATGCACCACATTATACAAGGCTTAGATATGGAGTTACAATTGGATTGTCTAGAACTTCAAAAGGGTATATGTACTCCTTTCCCAACCCAAAAGTTTTGGAACGACTTCAAAATGTAACTTGAGCCATTTCTATCGACCAGCTCATGATATTTTTGTTCAATTAAATGATCAACTCAATTTCCAGCCGCGGTTGATTGATATTTTGGCATCCGTCAGGATTCAGCTATTCTCCTTTAAACAGAAGCAGCTAAGCAGAGATTGCATTGTTCCTTTTTGTGGGATTTGACTTTTATTCATTCCTGGGTTAGGAGGAGCTGCCTTTGCAGTTAGTCCATCACTTGATGGATATTTAAGCCACTCGGAAGTTTTTCCTTTATCCTCTTAAGAGGAGAAGTATTTGTTACTTCTCAAAGTTGATTGGAGTACATTGATAACTTTGTTTTCATAGCCCTTCTATCTGCTAGACTTTGTTATATCTGAATTCTGAACTGCTTATGAATCTACGATTATAAATATTTGGCAAAGGCTAAGTGAGAACAAATAAAAGTCAATTTCTCAAGGAATAGATAAAGTTAGTGGATTGGCCAACAAACTGAATGCATGATTTTGTCCTGATTGAATGAACTCTTATTGTTCTTAAGTATTATTTCTGGAAATAAAAATATGGTGTCAATCCTTACAAGTGGTATTTGTGGGTGTGCAGATGAAAACTCATGGACCTGAGATTTATGCTTTGTTCAACAAGAAGTTCTCTTCATTTGCAATATTTGACCGAAAAGATAACTCAAATTTCCTTCCTTACCAATGTTCTTTAAAGTATCATGCTAGAGAGCAAGACAAGAAATTTATATTGGATCTGATGAAGTGGTTGGAGGATCACCGGATCGATACAGGTATTCTCATCAGCATTGCCAACTTCAGTGTGATGCTTATAACAGAATTCCAGGCTAAGTACATAATGATTATTTATTTAGCTGATAAAGGTTGCATCAAAAAATGTTTCCTATGTTGATAAGTTCGTTTAGGAGTACATATCCATTATGGATGTACAGGTACATATAGTTCAATGAATTTCATGAAGTACCCTTGTCACACTTGTTCGACACAGACATGTCAAGGCAAATAATGGATCCATAAAAGGTGTTCGGTATATGTGCGGCAAATTTACCTGTAGTTATCTAGTTGCTACAGCCTCTCACATAATCTCAGTTAACATTAACCCTATCCTTCAATATATTGATTACTCTTTGAAACATCAGATTTGCTTTAAATGATTGATCCAATTGCAGAATCCCTTCCTTCTCTCCCTAGCCTCCATTAAAACTAATGGGAAAAAAGAAAAAGAGAACAGACAGATGCCATTTATATTCTGGTAGTGTTTTTTCTTTTTCTTTTTTTATTGTGTTGTTTGAATTTTCATGTCTCCCTCAGAATATGCTTACACTTTTCGTTTCTTGATAGGTTTGACTGATTTACATTCCTTGAAAGAGATCAGAGAAGGAGAACGTTTCAATTTGATTTGCAAGGTAGTTATGTGTCCTTAATGTAAGTTTTGTCCTTAAATGTATCTGGAATATGTTGGCAAGCACAGCGTGGGTCACATGTTCTTTGGTATTGACACTACATTCAAATTCACTAACACTTCCATTGCAAATTACGTTGGCATATGCAAGATTCTTCATGTATGTGAAGTTGAAAAAGATAAGTGGATGCTTCTCGTGTGGGATGGAACGGATACTCCACCCGTCACTATCAAAACAAAGTGAGCTTTTCTACTTTTCAATCAGGCTTGTGCTAGGAGTAAGCTTGTGATGTTAGTAGAAATTTTTTAATTAGTTCCCGCTTGATATGAGATACTTGTGCAGGAGTGATTGATGGATTCCCTGGATATCTGAATTAGTTATATGACCACTTTGTGCTTGCAATAAGTTATATTAGGCTCATTGTTGGAAAGAGATTTCCTTTATCTACTGTCACCATTGAACAGAAATTTGTTTTAGGTGGAAACTATATCTTTTTAATACGCTATTACATATTTAGTAATAAAACACTAGGAGATATCTGTACTAATTTAATGCTGTTCACTCTCAAAGCAATAGTAAAGTTATTGAAACAAGTTAGGAATTGGGCTTAAGAGCATAATTCGATAGGCCTAACTCTGAAACGCTCAATAATATTTCAAGCTTAACTTTTAATTTTTACCAATTTAGTTCAATGCCACCCAAAAGACTGAGTTGATGCAAACTAACTAATAGCCACACCTGGTTACTTCCTGATCTTAATGAGTATCACCAAAGTACCTGGATAACTGAAATTTCGATAACTTAAAAGGTCAAAGAAAAAACAAAGGGAGCTAAAGCCTCAAATCACCCTTAAATATCTGGCCTTCTTCCAGTACTTTACTGGCCTTAAATATAACCTCTGTTGAACTAAGTACACTCAGAGAGGTTCACTGAATACCTGCATACTGCTTCTTTCCAAGAAAGCTTTTGCATACATTATGGATGTTCTTTCCAAGAAATTTTTGGCATACATTATGGATGATTTGGTACCTGTTCCTGATATGCTGTGGCCTATTGTTTCATGAATTACAGGCTAGAAGAAGAATTGGAAAACCCACTTCCATTGCAGTCAGTGAACTCACCTTTGCCAAGAGATATTCTCTGTACCTTGCCGCCTCTTGGAACTGTCTTGAGGGTAACCATTGATCGTTGCAACGAGAAACTAGGCATTAACTTGCTCAAGAGCAATCGATGGGTGAAACTCATTAACATTAGATGTGAACTTCATACAGCATTGTGGCATGCTGTTATAATGCCCTTTACTAAGCTTTGCTACTTATCCGATGAAGATGACATCGTTTTACAGCGGATTAGGTCTTTCTTCTTCCAGTTTTAATATGTATATATGGTAGAATGTTAGGTGTGCAACTCCTTATTTGAAAAAAAGAAAATAAATAAATAATGTTAGGCGTGAAATTC
Organism: Nicotiana attenuata; assembly: GCF_001879085.1. NCBI lineage: Eukaryota > Viridiplantae > Streptophyta > Magnoliopsida > Solanales > Solanaceae > Nicotiana > Nicotiana attenuata. The sequence goes on from NW_017674978.1 coordinate 33,991, forward strand.
AATTGCATGATATAAACATGTTCAACATCGTTATTTGACAAGCATGTCATAGCCCATGAATTCATAACATGGAGGCTCATGTCCGCAACATTTATCATTTCCATATCTACTCTTGGCAGCAAGGCGTTTCGTAACAATCTTGTCCCGCCAGTATAATACCATGCACCTCTGAATTTACCTCAATTGTTTGCAATTACATGATAGGGATCATGATGAGCGTCGTAAATCTAAATGGGGATGGATGCCTTTGTCATGCTTTCCTTGGCCATCTGACATAACAGGTTTGGCTTGTATGCTCAAGCAATGTTTCTGATGTTTTAATTACACATACTAATTTTTGTTTTATTTCCTAAATTCGCAGAGACCGACTACCCCGATGTACCTTTTGTCTCCTTGATGAGAGTTCTGGTGAATCCAAAGGTATCTTGACCACTTTACAGGGTCATCCTTTCCTTCCACCATGTTAGTATTCCAATTATCGAAGATGTATTGACACTATCTTTACTATTTACTTCGTGGATGTTGCAAGAAACCTTACATCTTCTTGATTTTTTATTGCACATAGGCATTGAAACACATTATTGGCTTTCAACAGATTTTGGCTAAACAGAAATAGTGTATTGATAGAGAAAATAGTGGTGTCCATGAACCATTTATTTCTTCGATGTTGCAAGCGACCTTACCTCTTCACACTCAAAACACTTAACTTCTCATTTGCTCTATAACTAATGTTTGAGCTCTTTTAAAGCACCAGAAAGATTCTTTGTTATCAGCTAGTGAATCTTCTACTAACTAGGCAACATTTAAGGACTTGGGAAAGTTTGAGTAGTTAGTCGTATGTTCAGTGTTCTTCCTCCCTGATTCCACTTGTTATGGATTAGCTTTTCTCAAGTTTTGAGATGAGGATAATATAAATTCCATTTCGCCTGCTGATTATACTATATTTATACTCACTAGTGAATAGTGGAAAAGGAGCATATGAGGGATAATATTCGTGAGGAAAATTGGTGCTTAATGTAGTGCAAGTTCCTTTTTTCAGTTTAATTGCTTTCTCCATTAGCATAGAAAGTTCTTAGAAGCTATTGAGTTAGGATGAATGTAGTAAGGTTCTTTATTGTATTATATATATGACTTGGCACTTTTTATCACTCTTACATCATTGAGCTTACGGCTTGCAGGTCGTAGGTAAATTCCACTGTGTAGTTCGAGTGGTAGCGGCATTTCCTTGGATAGTTGAAGATTTTCGTTCCCCTTCTGGGGTTTATAGGATCAGGTTGACCCTAGAGGATCCAACTACCAGAATCCATGCATATCTGTATGCAGAGGATGCGGTAATAATTATTTTCGCACTTACAATCTCTTATTAATCTTCATTAAATATACCGCAGCACATTGTTACTCATTTGAGGGTCATATTTCATGGATTTGGATATCAGTATTTTATGTAATTGAAAGCATATATATGTTGTACCTATACTCATAACTAACTGTTCGACTTGATTATTTTGAAGCAAAATGAAGATTCCGTGTGTCATAGTTGTTAGTATATTGTATAAAGTGAAAACTATTTACTTCCAAAAACATCCACCAATTTATCGGGAAAATGATGAGATGAAGGCCCTTGAAGGTTTTTTATAAATGTGAAGCCTCAATGTGCTACATCAAGATATTCTGTTGGTTTATTGTAGTGCAGAAATCTGCTAATATGAGTGATTTGCGTCTTTTCATTGTTTGAGCTACTAACTTGTCAAGCTTGTTTTTGAGATGATGCTACTTCACTTTCCAGGAACAGTTTTTTGATGGCTATCCCTCTGTTTATGCGTTAACAAAAAAGAGGAATTTGTTGTTTGGAACTTCTGAAGGTGATGATGGTAGTGAAATGAATGACTATTCTAGAAATCCACCCTGGATCAAATGTTGCCTAAAATCTTATCACATCGATGACAGCAATGTCTGGGGAAGTAGGAACTTTCGAATTTTTGCTACCACTCTGAAAGTATAAGAGATTTTCCGTTGTATATACCTCCAGTGCTTACAATGAACATATGTATTTTGGCCCTTCTGCAAAGGTACTGATGGCAGTCGCTAGCAAGTAGGTTTGAATGACCTAACGTTAGTTGGGTTTTGTTTTTGTAAATGTACTCATCCTACTTGGTAACATAAACTATTGTAGTTTTGCTTAAGCTTAGAGCTCCTTATCATATTATTATTATTGTTGTTGGTGGTTGTTGAGCCAACCGCGCCCGACCTGAGGACATATCACCTATTCGTATTTTGCCGAATTTAATCATCTTTTTATTAAATCACATGTTAGGTTATCATATGAGAAAATTACTTTCAAGATAATGCCCTCATATATCTCGAAAGATGGTTGAACTTATATCAATTATTAGTCAACTCATTTGAGCATTCAAAATCTGTTATATGATCCACACCAGACAAGCAAGTACCGAAGGCATTTGAAATTTGTACGAAGGAATATGAAGACAGATCTTCATTAGAGCGAAATAAATACTAATCAATCTATATAAGATTGACAACCAAAATAATGTAATCCAGTGTGTTGCTAATAGGACAAATGCAACATCTATCATCTTGCGCTACATTTAAGGTTCTTAGTAGCTTTATATTTCAGCTTTCAGCCTGAAGGAAAGAGCTCCGGAGGCAAAAAACTTTTGAAGGAAAGAGCTCCAGAGGCAAGGCGAAAGGCATGCATTGGTACCGTCGACATGAATAGCTAACATAGTTATGCTAGTGATGATGTCCGAAGACTTTAGAATTGGTTGGGG
>NW_017674978.1:36799-79242 GCF_001879085.1 Nicotiana attenuata
GAATAGCTATAGTACACAAATCGCCATATTTTAGAACTGCTATTTAGGGTTTAGCCCGGGGTTATTTTAACCTGAAATTTTGAACTAAAAATTTGAATTTCAGAACAAAACTTAAATTCATGACACATTTGCCAATTACTAATAGCAGCCCTCTAGAATGGCCACCTGGTATTGTTTCTACCAAATCATTTGATTTGGTCTTATTAACCGCAAGGGAAACAAGCCTACACGCCTCTAAGTCCAGAGAATTAGCACAGATTAGGGGTGGTAAACGGGCTGGTCAGGTCGGACATGAGACGGGTCAAGACGAGTAACAAAAGCGGATAAATATCTAACCCAACACATATTTACAGATAAAAAAACGGGTTAACCGGCAGATAATATGAGTAACCATATTATCCACGGCATCTTGAATATGATCACTTTTGGGAGAACTCCTAGTTTTTCCAACTTGAACCCCCAATTTGAAACTTTACAAATGTAAAAGTTAAACTCATTAGTTATCCATTTTCTATATGGATAATATGATATATTACCATATTTGACCCATTTTTAAAAAGTTTATTATCCAACCCATTTTTTAATGGATAATATGAGTGAATAATTATTTTCTTTTAACCATTTTACGACCCCTATCACAAATGAAGCCATTTATCTACTCTAAAGTATACTAACATAGCATCAGTAAAGAAGATTACAATTAGCTGGCTTCTTGCAGCTTGCGCGAGATCTCAATGACATTCTATCATACGAAACAGAGATGTCTAAATGGTCCAAATTTCCATCCAAATTAACTGGATTGGTAATACTTGATGCAGATGTGAGAAAAGTTAATTGGCAGCGAAATATTCCATAGTAAGTTTTGAAGATAGGTTACTGATTTGCAGTTTACATAAAGAAAGACAGATCAACAGAAGTTCTGTAAAGAGCAACGTAGATACAAACTTAATCTGTAGCTCTTCATATCAGAAAACTGTCATAATCAGTTAAAAAAATTAAATAATTTCCTGGATTTTTACTGAAAAGTTAAATATCATCATGCCAAAACCAAGCTTTGACAGTCTAGCCATTTAATGTAAAACAAGCAGATCGGCAGATATTAAAGACCATGCAGCCACTTAGCCAACACACTGGTAAAAAGGTGGTACTAAAATCTGCAAATTTAAGCATTTGATAGCAATAGGATAAGCCAAAATCCACTTCGGGGAAAATAGAATGTTAATCAAACAAACACAAGGAACAAGTGCAAACACTAACAATATAGAATATCATCTAAAGCCAAAATGCTCATTCATCCTCCTGGCTGCGCAACCTAGCAAGCTTGTTTGTTATGACAACGTCAAGCTGGGCAGCTCGCTCAACAATCTCTTTCCTCTTCCTTGTGGAAACATTGTGTGCAATCTCCGCACAGTAAGTTCTGGGAAGGAAAAGAGCAATAAGTTGCTTGACAAGATAAAAGATAAATCAAAACATGTAAATATAGTAGAAAAAATGAAACAGTTGAGTGAGCATTTTACCTGTTATGCATCATTAAGACCTCAAGCTCACTTGCATTATGCACAACAAACTTCTTGAAACCATTGGGAAGATAGTGACGGGTTTTCTTGTCAGACCCGTACCCTATATTGGGCATCAAGACACATCCCTTGAACTTTCTCCTCACTCTAGAATCGATACCTTTGGGTCTGCGCCAGCTTTCCTGTTATAAAGGATTGAATTCAATTAGTACACTCTGCTCAGCTCAAACACAATTGAAGAAACACAAAAACACAAGTGTTTAGAAACACCACACAAGTTCAAAAGAGTTTGTTTAGAGACACCACGTGAATTCACAAGATTTCCTAGCAAAACACAATAGCTAACCATACAGAAATCAATCACACCGCATAATGCGGTCCGAAGCAACAGTTCAAACCCAACCTGGCTTTCATAGATATCTTCTAAAAAGCCCTGTACAGATAGCTACTAAAGGGAAGTTACATTTGAATACGGTTAATTACATGCTTCTACATGTCTTTACCAAGATGGTAACTGAATTCCAAACCAACTGACCAACACGATTCCGTACACAACAACCAAATGGCATGCATATAATTATAGTACTTAATCTTTCAATCTATATTAGCAGCATCACCTTGACTCAGAACAAAAGCAAAACGACTAAATGCAGGGAGAAGGTCATCAAATATCGCACTAAAATTAATGTAAATAGGCTTGAAGTAAACAAAAGTTTATTCATAGTCATAGCAAATCACAACATTATCACAAGACCTTTCTACAGTTTAGTCTATGCCCTCCAAATGAAATGTCAAAATACATTGCAAGTCTAGAGATTAGATACAATATTATCTCAAAGGAAATGCCATACTCATACATTGTTTGTCAACGTAGGTAGTATGAATTACTTTGAATTATCAACTATATCTATAAAATCCGAAAAACCCAGCAAAAATCGAACCAAATCAACAAAAGCTAAACCAATTAAACTTAATACCAACTCAAATTTTCTTTCCTTTTTTTCCTTTCAAGGGTCAATTAGATCTCCTTTATTTAAAAAAAAAAACAAATGTACTAATTAAACACAGTTAATTTGGGAAGCGAAAAGGGATAGCAATAATAATAACAGAAGGGTATGTGATACCTTGACAGTGATTCTGCGGTCACTCTGGGGTCTAATAAACCTCTTAACCCTCTTCTTCACGACCTTCTTGGTAAGCAGAGGCACCGCCATTGTTGTTCACTTGTTCTCCCTTACCTTCTGCAACAGAGATACATCGCATACGTTAGATGCAAAATTGAAAGGAAGGGAAAAAATGGAACGGAGAAGAGACTCACTGGAACTAGGGTTTCTGCAAAAGCGGCCCGCACCTTGCTCAGGGAGTTTATTATGGAGTAGTACGCTTATATATGTAGGGGTTGGGGCAATAACTAGGGTTTCGGAGGTGAAAGTCAAAAATAGCCTTTTATAATGGAGTGATTCATTATAATTAAAATAAAATGTTATTGAGAAGATTAACATTAAAATAAAATAATCTCGAATTTATAAAGTAACCATATATATAGTTACTGTAAAAATAAAGAAGTGAAAAAATAATTTATGGGGACGTTAAAATAAATTTTAGTTGTTAGCACTGTATAGGGTAAAATATGTTCATATTAAATGCTCGCATGATAAATCGACACGTGCAGACAAAGACAGAAGGCAATCAAGTCCGAAGGCAACGATCTCGTTTGTTCCGGAAAGGAATGGTGTTCATAAAGGCGGAATAAATATCTGTCATCCGTTGCAGAGAAAATGGCATTTACTGTCTATCGTTACGTACCCTTCAATGACTCTCATAATTGTCAGTTACGAATGGCTTGATCCCTGGAACTTGTTCCATGGGTACAATTATAAATAGATGGCTCAACACCCGTGTAAAAAACGACTTTTCTGACAAGCACATACTATACTCTGTTCAAAGTTCAGTAATATTTGATCTTCTTGCTTATTAATATTGTTACTACTGTATCCGGGAGCTCTACTCCCGGAACCAGGATTTCTGCTATTTTATCTCGATTTTAACGTTAAGTTTTACATTCTTGTTCAATTTATTTATTATTTTAGGATCAAATTGATTCACTTTTCTATAAATTATATATAAATTTAATTGTACCGTTTTACCGGTAAACAAGCACCTCAACCTTATTAACTTTAGCGGCATTTTGAACTAATCAAATATAAATTCTCAAGGTGATGTTGGCTTGAAGTTGAAATTTGTAGTCCTTTAGTTATTGGAGTATCAATATTAATTTCAATAACAGTAATATGCAAATACCCGCATTTTGCTCTGCACTAACAAAAAAGTGCACTCCCACTATTAAAGCCTGTTTGATCAAGCTTTTGGGAGGCCAAAAGTACTTTTTTACTCTAAAAAAGTAGTACTTTTTGAAAAATTTAAGTTGTTTGGCCAATACAGAGAAGTACTATTGGTCAGCAGCAGAAGCAGTTTTTCTGCTTTTGGGAAGAAGCAGAAAATTCTAGCATCTTCCAATAAGCAAAAGCAGAAGTGAAAATTAATTTATTCAAGAAAAAACTATCCTCATAAATTTATATTTTTCAAATTATCCCTTACCAATTTAAGTTTTTTCTTTTCATTTTTGTTTCTAGTTTTTATCATTCTTTTAAAATTAAAGATATCATATACATGAATCATATTGTAACTTTCTAAATTCTTTATTGACTTTTCTTGTTTTTGTTATAAAACAATAAAAGTAGAAGAACAGTATTGCAGAGAAAGAGAGAGAGAGAGGGAATTCTTATTGAATTTTTGGGGTGAATCACAATGGAATAGAACCCTCTATTTATAGGGAGATGTTGACTTAGCCACCAAGTAATAAACCCTAGAATCTCTCTAAATATAGACATTCACCATAAATAGAACTCTATTTATAACACTCCCCCTTGAATGTCTATTCAACAGATAATGTGCCTCGTTAAAACCTTAACTAAAATAAAACCCAGTAGGAAAAAAATTCTAGAGAAGGAAAAAGAGTACACATATCTAATAATACGCCTTTTGGTTGCCTCGTTAAAAACCTTGCAAGGAAAACCCAGTGGGACAAAACCTTGTAAGGAAAAAAGAGTACAACGCGTATTAACTCCCCCTGATGAGAGCATTAATTCACATCCTTAAGCATTTGCATTCCAATCTTGTGCACCATCTTCAAAAGATCTTTGGTAGATATTTGATAAACAATATCAACCATATTAACTTCTACGAATTTGTTTCGCCTTGAAATCATCATCCCTGATAGATGTATTGTCTTCATATGATCTTGTTGGAATCATCATTTCAATATCTTCACATAGAGGTGAAAACTCTTGCTATCATATTATCATGCATATAGTTATAGCAAGATACATTTGTGCACAAATTGCACTGAGGAAGTGGTACTTCAAGATCAAGAAATGTATATGCTTCAAGCAACTTAAATCCTTCATGGATTTTCATATAAGTTAAGTCGTATAAGCCATTTAAATAGACTTTAGATGCATATCAAGTTTTCATGCCATGCTAGACATATAAGATATCAAAAACTGATTGCACATACCATTGACTTTATACTTTCAAGTGTTTGAACTGCAGGTCCAAAACTACATGGCTTTCATATGAAACCAATTCTATTTGAATTGTTTCTTCAGACTTAAGATCCTCATATATATATTTAGCGTTATCATAGATGTCGTTGGCGAACATTTAATATCGGTTTCAACCTTCTTATTTTTCATAAAGACATAACATAGAGATCTCTTCATTCATATTTTCAGGTACCTGAATCTCTCTTGAGATTTTATGAAGTGTTATGTCATGTGACCTTCTAGATCACTTTTCTCCTTTATTATGATCATTTTGATCATTTGCTCATCTTCTTTATCAAGAAGTTTATTTGGAATCGATTTGTCTATATGCTTTAAGCGTACCATAGACTTTGTCCTTCTAGGACTTAATAGGAGCATTTGCAATGAATATAGTTACTTTGTTTGGGTCAGCAAATGCGTCTGGCATGCTTTGCAATATATTGCAAATGAATTATCATTTTATGAACTTCAAGTTCATATTATTTTATTCGGGGATCTAGATGTATAAATGATAATTCATTCCATGTAACTTTTCTCAACTGTTGTATCTTGTCTCCCCCTCATGTTAGAAAAACTAACTTGTTTTCTCAACTTTGAGAACCCATCTTTGTGCGTTATGGTGTTAATTAAAATATACACCGCACATCAATAATAATAAGATGGAATTATTTGGTTCCTGACCATGAACCACTTGTGAGGGGAGAAATTAATATACTTTCGTATATAACGTATATCAAACTGATATATAAAACTTTGTTCTCATAAGCAATTATTTAGCTATTAAGTGGAGGCACTCAATAAATTATTTTGCTAAACCAGCTGTGACCAACTTATCAAGATGAACTTCTTGAATAGAAAATCTGGAATATGCTCTAAATTAAATTATTGAGAAAGTTACCTCGCAAACACCATGTTGCGGGTTAATAATAATCGCACATGTAACCATCTCATAGATGCATCTTATGTGGTATACATGGCAGGTGAATGGGCCCATATTCACCTTTGATATTTCCAGCATTCATGGGATCCAATCCCAATTTTAGTTGATCTATTAATTAGTGAGAACAAGCAATATAAGAGAATCGTAAAGAACTTTCTAGTTCTTTAATATTTACCCACGTGAGTTCTCTATTATTTTTGCACATCATACTTAAATTGATATGGCTAAACCAATTATGCCAACTGAATAAATTATCAATATTGATAAACTTCAGATTTACGCCATGACGTGTGCAATTATCAATAAACTCCAAGTTTATTATGATATGGGTTTTATATCAATAAATACCCACTTCATTGTGGTATTCTTTTATTTATGTAGTACAAATAGGAGAATAAAGCGGCTAGCTTTTCACATACAAACTACCCCGCTACAAGTTGTAGTAATAGAAGATATTAAATCTTTTCTTTATTTATAGTCTCAATATAATCAATCGCTTTCGCGTATACTTTGGAAACCGAATAAGTTTCTTTGAGACTTACTACAACACAATACCTTATTGGTAATTAATTGTGTTTTTCCAAAATAGTATAATTGTCTCTTGCAGAGTTCTCAATTAATTTTGTAGTACCACATATTCATCAACACCCATATGGTGAATATCTCTTTTAAAGAGAAAGTTATACCATTATGGTTATGGTCAAAATTATATGCAAGATCTGTTTCTTGCATTACCGTTGACTTTTAATAATCAAAATGCCAAAATATTTTGGCGTACAATAGGTACGTGACCAATGACCATTCATGCCATAATAATGACATTATTTTCTTATATCATCTCAGACCTCCTTTTAGAGGTGAGTGCGGTATATTCACTACCACTAGCATGTTCATATTCTTTGAAGAATGAATATGTATTCATAAATCAGATGTTGTCACATTCACATCTTGAATGGACCATAATCATCTATATGTGATTTACAAAATCTCATGTCAAATTGATGACAAATATTTTTTACAGAGTGAAAGATTATTTTGAGAATCCTTATTGTTCTCATTACCACAAATGATGACGATTATAATTTCGTCTATTGCCACGTCCATATCCATTGATACATTCATAGTAATACTTTTGTCTTCTTTCAGACTTATCAGTTATCACATACTACTATCACATTCTCTTAAGGGAATGAGAATGGAGCAAATTCAATGGGACGGATTTTCAATTCTTTGCCCACAATCATACATGAATTTGATCATGGCGAGGCATAAAAATTTTACCACTTCAGGTGGTTATAATTTCTTACAAACTCCATTAGAGTTATAATCAAACTTTGTTGTCTTTGCTTGTATTTAAAATCAAAATATAGAATAAAAGAGAAAAATACGGTAAAATACTTACCTTAAATCCAAAATTTAATCATGAAGGAAGTTCATGGAATAATTGACAATCATTATGCTCAATCCCAAAGCTTCTACTCAATTGGTTAGAGTCTCGTGCTGATAACGTGTTATAAAACAATAAAAGTAGAAGAACAATATTGCAGAGAAAGAGAGAGAGAGGGAATTCTTATTGAATTTTGGGGTGAATCACAATGGAATAGAACCCTCTATTTATAGGGAGATGTTGACTTAGCCACCAAGTAATAAACCCTAGAATCTCTCTAAATATAGACATTCACAATAAATAGAACTCTATTTATAACAGTTTTTGATTTTTTTTTTTTTTTTTGTGTAATGCCTTGTAACTTTCCAAATTATCTTCTTCTTTTTTCACACTAAAGCAAATTATCTACATCCTTCTTTGGATTATCAGTTCTCTTCCTACAAATAATCATTTATAATTTCTTCTGTTATATGCTATTAGTTCCCGAATCTTTAAAATAGTTATCAAATCTATTTGTGAAAATTACCTACAAATAGGTAATAAATTCACAATTGCATCGCATCATCTATTTATAACAACAACAACAACAACAACCCAGTAAAATCCCACAAGTGGGGTCTGGGGAGGGTAGTATGTACGCAGACCTTACCCCTACCCCGAAAGAGAAGACCCTCGGCTCAAGATAATAAGAAAAACAAGAAGGAGAGAATATTAGTTTTACCATAGAGATCATAGGAAAAAGGAATTTTTACATTCCTATGCCACATAGAAAACCTTATTACCCTCAATGTTTAAGGTTTGATTTAATTACACTTAATATACCAAATTACCAATCCTATACCATACTTAATCAAGGGTCTAATTAATGGGCAGTTTTTACTCCTTAATTAAATGTGTCCATATATTAAGAAGTAACATATGTCACGTTCCAAGTTATTTGGGAGACGTAACCTAAATATTTTTTTCTTAAATAACTTGCACCAAAATAGGGCCAACGGTTGGAGAGAATCTTGAGTAGGAAGGAAACAAATTGAAGAAGATACAATTGTATTTTGATGGTAAGTAGTATTATTGGGAGTTTCTTTTAGAGCGTAAAATGCGGACAAAAAATTATAATTCCAAGTATTTACGTGAAAAAAAAGCTTTGGATCTTATAATCCACAAATTTTTCGTAGGATTATAGTCAAAATCTAAGACCCGCCCCTTTCTTCCTCATCTAAGGATTAAAGGTGTCCATATATCCCATGTTTCTCTATCCCCCTAATTCCTAAGACCCGCCCCTTTCTTCCTCTTCTCCATTCCGTTTTTCCCCTCCCCTTTCTTCCTCTTCTCCATTCCTTCTTCTTCTCAAAAATATAGAGATGGAAATTGCAATTTTGTTACCTACGAAATAGTAGGGCCCACGCTTTCCTATTTCTTTCCAGATTCAAAATCATATTCTTATGGTTTTACGACATAGAGCTATTGCCGTTGGAGAAGAGAAGCATAAGCCCAGCCTCAGGCGTGTCAAATGTTGATGTCCATCTCAAAATTCTATACAATATTTACCTTCAAATCACCCCTGAAACCAATCAATCCCCTACCCCTTCTTCTGACTTTGATTCAAAGATTCAACTTTTAAAGACTAAGCTTCACCCTGAAACCTTAAATTGATTTGTAGTTTTATTTTTGTAGAAATTTTGTAGGTGAAGAGAAAATTTTGTAGTCAACATTTTTTTTCAACATAAATTGCAGTTTAATTGTAGTATAAATATAGTAATTTTGTAGATACTCTTAAAAACAATACAACTTTATACAATACTTAAACTTATTTGTAGTTTATTTGTAGTTTTTTTGAAGAAATTTTGTAGATGAAGAGAAAATTTTGTAGTTAACATTTTTTTCAACATAGATTGTAGTTTTAATTGTAGTATAAATGTCGTAATTTTGTAGATACCCTTAAAAACTATACAACTTTATACAATATTAAAACTAATTTATAGTTTATTTGTAGAAATTTTGTAGATGAAGAGAAAATAGTCAACATTTTTTTTCAACATAGATCGTAGTTTAATTGTAGTATAAACGTAGTAATTTTATAGATACCCTTAAAAACAATACTGCTTTATACATACTTAAACTGATTTGTAGTTTATTTGTAGATAAATGTAGGAATTTTGTAGATATTAACATAAAATCAGACTTTGATAGAATTTGTAACATAACAATTTTAATCAACTCCCCCTAATTCCTAAGACCAGTGCCGTTTTCCCCCTCCTCTTTCTTCCTCTTCTCCATTCCTTCTTCTTCTCAAAAAATACAGAGACGAGACCCATTTTTTATAATCAGATTTTTCCCATTCAATTGTAGCATGATTGGGATTTTGGACATGATTGAGTGTTGTTGCTGAGGTATTGTTCTATATTTTATTATTTTTTTGATTTGTGGATTGAGAAATAAAAGATGAAGAACAGAGTATCGGCAGTATTGGTTTCTACAATTTGACTTGATTTTGTTGAATAACTGGTCGCCTTTTTGATATCTGGATTGAGGAAGAAACTGATTTCTACAATTTGATTTCAGTTTGTTGAAGTTTTTCATCTTTTTTTTTTTGAATTACGAAAAAAATTCGGGAGAGATCTNTAAAACGTAAAAAAATTCGGGAGAGATCTGATAAAGGATTTGCGTTCAAATTTGAACTGAAGGTCGCTAAATCAATTAGGATATTCTTTTCCTGATTTTTAGCGCGCCATATTAGGAAGATTCAGCGCCATATTAGGAAGATTCAGCTACTATTAATTACTAATTAATGAATGGTATAAAAATTGTAGAAAAACATTGCACAGGGCGGGTAATTTACAAAATATGCACATTTTTGGTAATAAGGTTTCATATATGGTATAGGAAGGAAAAAATCCCTAGGAAAAATAGGAACATAAAATGCATAACGAAAAATGCGACACAAAAATGATGGCTAGTAAATAGGTCCCGCGCCGAAAGAGAAAATAGTAAGACACGACAATGCCCCTAGCTATTTCAGACAAAAATCCTACCAGACTAGGCTTACAACAGAACAAGGTAGCGCAAGACTGAACTACCTCCTAACCTACAACCGTAATCTATTTATATATTGTTAAAAGAAAAAGAAAAAGCACTACACGTTAAGCCAAGTGGCAGCATGAAAATAGGCCACTTGGCAATTTAGGACAAAGTTAGTAAGGTTAGGTAATACTATTTAGTTTTTTTCTGAATTTAAATTTTAAAAAAATTAAATTATACATTATGTGTTGTTAATAATTAGTTACTCCTTTTGAATTTGAATTTAAACATACTTAACTATTTTTTTTACAAAAAAAATATTATTTTTATATATTTAAAATTATTTTTATTTTACGCTCAATGCCATCTTTCAAGTTTGACACTTAGAATCATCTAGTTACAATTATCGTGGCTATACATAATTTCATCCAATGACATTCTTCTACCGATAAGTAATACAGTTATTATGCTAATGAAGACATTACTGTAGAGATTGAGGAGAGTTGCGCCTTCTGATATTCCTTTAGAAATGCAAGGCAAGTCTTCTACTAATACGGAGGCGTTGTGTGATAGACGTAAAGATGAAATTGTTGAGAAATATTATCATGTGTGAGTGACTTTACTTATTAATTCATGGTAGATTATCAATATATAGTAATTTGTGGAATAGACTTCTAATTCATACTGAAAGTTGTATGTTGATCATTCAAATCATCATGTAACAATAAGTAATTATACTATATAATAATATATGTTTCTGTATAACTATATATGTAAAATTAATTTAAATCTTTAATATGTTTGTTTACTTTATGTTTTATATTTTAATTAAATAAAATAAAAAATAATAATAGTCTCTTATGATAAGTATTTGAGTTCATTTTCCTCTTTAAAAGAATTATAAGACCTTGGTACTATCCTTTTTGGTAATTTGACATTCAAAAGTACTTTTAGAAAGATTGGTCAAACACAACTTGTTTACCGAATATTGCAAAAAGTACTTCTTAAATGAATTGGCCAAACACAAACTATTTTTCTTTAAAAGTACTTTTGAAAAAAAGAATACTTTTCGAAATAAACAGATTTTAACAGCTTGGCCAAACGGACTCTTAGTAAGCTCCCGCTTATTTTAGTGAACTGCTAGTCGTTAGTCCTTTTGAATGAATATGTGTTATGCTAAATCAACATTATTTTTCAATCTTTACACTATGATAAGGGTCCATAAACGTGAAGTTGTTGTGCTATGACATTATTTTCCATAAAATTATGAAGTGAAAGTATCAAAATAAGTCTCGCTTAGCACGCGATAGCAGTGGCGCCACATGGTGATAGATGTTTTCAATCAAAATAAGTCTCACTTGCACTTTATACATAGGTAAAATATTACGTTTTAAATGTATATAACACATTTTAAACACTCTTTGTCGGAATTTTTTTTTATATCTTTTAAATTTAAACACGCTTGGTGAAATTTCTAATTTCGCCACCCACATGATCCAAAGTTAGTAGCAATTTGTTGAAACTGTTGGGTTTGTTATTAATAAATAATAATAAAAGAGGTGTGAATGGAAAATTGTGGGAAAAGAAATGAAGGGAAGTGAAATTTTGAATGAGTTCATTTCACTTATGCACTTTGTCCCTCATTGGTAGAAGGAAAGAAAATCTTTGTGTATATAAAGAGAAGCTCATCTTTTAGCTCTCTTAAAGAGCTAAGAAGAAGGCAAGCCTCGCGTCGTCGTCGTCGTCGCTCGCTCGCTCGGCTCGGATTCAGATTCGGATTCGTCAAAGATTGATTGATTAATCTTTTTGGACAAAATTCTTTTCAAATAATTAATTAATTAATTAAATTAATTAAAGAAAATTCAATCCGAATCAGAAACAGCACCAAGTTGGCTATAAATATACCTTCAAATCCCAGAATATTTACTTACTAAATTTTTTGAATCTTCTTCTTCTTCTGCACAAAATATTTCAGTGTGTTTTACGACCATCAAGTGGTTCGCCGATCACCAGAGTTTTAGGTACCGATACACTGGTGAGTTAAATCATTCTATCCTGGGAGGATATATTCTGGAACCTCGGGTACTTGAGGAGAATAATTTCCTTAAGGACACACCGTGTATTCAATGGGCTCGATTTGTTCCTACAACATTTTCAGAATTTATTTTGAAGAAGTTTACTGTTTTTCGGAATTTAATTTCTATTAACTTTTTATTTTGTTTTCAGAAAGATTATTATTTAATTTATTTTCAGCAATACAGATAAATAACAATCTTAAGGAAATTACTTTTATTATATTCTGTATTCTGTCTGAATTTTACTATTCTGATTTGAAGATATAAAAACTTCATCAGGATATTGAAATTCAGAAAACAATTTGAAGAACATAAAAACTTCATCGTTTTTCTGTAAAACAGTATATAAAAACCTTAGTTGTTTTTATTACGTATTGTTTATTGATTACAGTATTATTTACTGTTTTGGTTTTGCCATTAATTGATTTTTTCTGTTGTACACTGTAAGCAATGGCAAATGAAAATGGAAATCCTTCTGCGACTGTTGGTGCAACGATGATAGCCTCGTCAAACCGCACTGTTGTTCCTCCGGCTGAGAAACCGGGGAAATTTTCTGGAACCAACTTCAAAGGATGACAGCAAAGGGTGTTCTTATGGCTTACCACACTTGGTATGCAGAAATTCACTAGTGAAGAGCCTCCAGTGCCTGCTGCGGACATGCCGGATAATGAAAAGTTCATGGTTGTTGAGGCGTGGAAGCAGGCAGATTTTCTTTACAAAGGCTATATCTTAAGTGCTTTAGAAGATGACTTGTACAATGTGTACAGTGCAATGAATACTTCGAAAGAATTATGGGACGCACTTGAGAAGAAGTACAAGACAGAAGATGCATGCTTGAAGAAGTTCGTGGTTGCCAAGTTTCTAGACTATAAAATGATAGACAGCAAAACTGTGGGAACCCAAGTTCAGGAGCTTCAACTTATTTTTCACAACCTTATTGCTGAAGGTATGGTCGTGAATGAAGCATTTCAAGTAGCTGCTATGATTGAAAAATTGCCTCATTCGTGGAGAGATTTCAAGAACTATCTGAAGCATAAACGCAAAAAAATGAAGTTGGAAGATCTTGTGATACGTCTAAAGATCGAGGAAGACAACAAAACAGCCGAGAAGAAGTCTCGTGGAAATTCAACGATCATGGGAGCTAATATCGTTGAAGAGACTGCTCCAAAAAGTAAGAAGAGGAAGAGGTCTTCTGGACAAACTAAGGAGTAGAACAAAAAGAAATTCAAGGGCAGCTGCTACAATTGTGGAAAAGTCGGTCACAAAAGCCCAGATTGTCGTCTCCCGGAAAAGGATAAGAAGAAGGGAAAAGCCAACATAGTGGAGAAGAATAATGAGATTGATGATCTTTGCGTAATGCTTTCGGAATGCAGTTTAGTTGGAAATCCGACTGGGAAATAATGCAACAGCCAAGATTGAACGTTATTGGAAGATATTCCTGAAGATGACTTCCGGCAAGGTGTTAACGCTCAACAACGTTCTTCATGTTCCTACTATTAGGAAGAATTTAGTTTCTACTTCTTTACTTATAAAGAATGGATTCAAATGTGTATTTGTTTCTGATAAAGTTGTTGTAAGCAAGAACGAAATGTATGTTGGAAAAGGCTACCTCACGGAGGGCCTTTTCAAACTCAATGTAATGGTTGCTGACAGTATGAATAAAATTTCAGCTTCTTCTTATTTATTGGAGTCAAATGATTTATGGCATATTCGTTTAGTACATGTCAATTATAAAACCTTGCGGAAATTAATTAATTTAGAAGTATTGCCTAAATTCGAGTGTAATAAATCGAAATGTCAAATATGTGTTGAATCTAAGTTTGTAAAACATCCTTATAAGTCTGTTGAAAGGAATTCAAATCCTTTAGACTTAATTCATACTGACATTTGCGATATGAAGTCGATACCATCTCGAGGTGGGAAAAAATATTTTATTACTTTTATTCACGATTGCACTAGATATTGCTATGCTTATTTGCTTAATGTAAGGATGAAGCAATTGAAGCATTTAAGCAATACAAGAATGAGGTAGAAAATCAATTGAATAAAAAGATCAAAATGATTAGAAGTGATCGAGGTGGAAAATATGAATCTCCGTTTGCAGAATTATGTTCGGAATATGGAATTATCCATCAAACTACTGCACCTTACACACCTCAATCCAACAGAATTGCGGAAAGGAAAAATCGGACATTAAAAGAATGATGAATTCTTTATTAATAAGTTCCGGATTACCGCAGAGTTTGTGGGGGGAAGCTATCCTTACAGCTAATCGAATACTCAACAGAGTATCCCACAGCAAAACGCAATCTATTCCATATGAAAAATGGAATGGAAGAAAACCCAACTTGAAATATTTCGAAGTGTGGGGGTGTCTAGCAAGGTACAGGTCCTTTACCCAAAAGGGTTAAAATAGGACCAAAAACAGTAGATTGCATTTTCATTGGATATGCTACAAACAGTAAAGCATGTCGATTTTTGGTTCATAAATCTGATAATCCCGAGATTCATGTTAATACGGTAATGGAATCAGATAATGCTGAATTCTTTGAAAGCATCTATCCGTATAAAACTGAAAGCGAGTCGTTAAGTGAAAAACCTAAACGACCTCGGGAAGAACCAAAGGAAAATACTCCAAGTATAGAAGATCCAAGGCGTAGCAAACGTCAAAGAACATCTACGTCCTTTGGACCAGATTTTGTGACATTCTTGCTTGAAAATGAGCCTCAAACTTTTAAAGCAGCTATGTCGTCTTCTGATTCAGCATTTTGGAAAGAGGCAGTCAATAGTGAGATTCAATCAATTTTGGATAATCATACATGGGAATTGGTTGATCTTCCTCCAGGAAATAAGCCTTTAGGTTCGAAATGGATCTTTGCTGATGGCACTATTGACAAATATAAGGCAAGACTTGTTGTCAAAGGTTATAGACAAAAGGAAGGCCTTGATTACTTTGACACTTACTCGCCAGTAACAAGGATAACATCTATTAGGGTGTTAGTGGCACTAGCGGCCGTGTATGGTCTTGAAATCCATCAAATGGATGTTAAAACAGCTTTCCTAAATGGAGAATTGGAGGAAGAGATTTACATGGAACAACCTGAGGGTTTTGTGGTTCCTGGTAAAGAAAAGAAAGTGTGCAAACTTGTTAAGTCGCTTTATGGACTTAAACAAGCACCCAAACAATGGCATGCAAAATTTGACCAAACAATGTTGGCAAATGGATTTAAAATCAACGAGTGTGATAAATGTGTTTACATTAAAAATACTCCAGGTCATGAAGTCATTGTTTGTTTATATGTTGATGACATGTTGATAATAAGCAAAAGTATGGCAGATATAAATGCTACAAAGCGCATGTTGGCTAGCAAATTCGACATGAAAGACTTAGGAGTTGCTGATGTGATCTTAGGAATCAGAATTCGCAAGACTCCACAAGGTCTAGCATTATCACAGTCTCACTACATTGAAAAGGTACTTGACAAGTTCAAGTATTTGGATTTCAAAATTGCCAAGACTCCAATTGACGTGAGTTATGCACTTCAAAAGAATGAAGGTGAAAGTGACTCACAATTGGACTATGCAAGAGTATTGAGAAGTTTTATGTATATCATGAATTGTACGCGACCAGATATAGCATGTGCTATTAGCAAACTGAGTCGGTTTACAAGTAATCCCAATCAAATACATTGGATGGCAATGAAACGAGTTTTGGGGTATCTGAAACATACCCAAAATTATGCTTTGCATTATAACAAATATACTTCCGTGATCGAGGGATATAGTGATGCAAATTGGATCACCGGATCATCTGAAGTTAGATCCACGAGTGGATATGTTTTCACAATTGGGGGTGGAGCAGTGTCTTGGAAATCATCCAAACAAACGTGCATCGCCCGTTCTA
This sequence comes from Nicotiana attenuata, assembly GCF_001879085.1. Classification (NCBI taxonomy): domain Eukaryota; kingdom Viridiplantae; phylum Streptophyta; class Magnoliopsida; order Solanales; family Solanaceae; genus Nicotiana; species Nicotiana attenuata. The sequence goes on from NW_017674978.1 coordinate 53,246, forward strand.
TAATGGAATCTGAATTCATAACTTTAGATAAGGCCGGTGAAGAAGCTGAATGGCTCCGGAATTTCTTGGAAGATATTCCATTTTGGCCCAAACCTTTGGCACATATATGTATACATTGTGATAGTCAAGCGGCAATAGGTAGGGCAGGGAGCGTTATGTATAACGGGAAATCTCGTCATATTCGACGGAGACACAATACTGTTAGACAACTACTCTCTAGTGGTGTTATCACAATTGACTACGTAAAGTCAAGAGATAACATGTCGGATACACTTACAAAAGGCCTATCTAGAGAGGCAGTTGAAAGATCATCAAAGGGAATGGGGTTAAAGGCCTAGGACAAGTCATCATGGCGGTAACTCTACCTAGCAGACTGGAGATCCCAAGAGTTAGGTTCAAAGAGATCAAACAAAGTTATGAATGACGGTTCAACATTGTCAACTAACTCAACCCATTCTCGTGATGAAGACAATGTTCAAAAACGAGGTAAAGCATTAAGGCTTTTTGGTGAGTCAATAAAGCTTAAAGCTTTTAATGGTTTGCTAAGTCTGGCAGGATATGACCAGATAGTGTGTCTTTAGGATTACACGTTTAGGAATCACCTATGTGAGTGTGAAGTCTAAGCCGCTTCAAGGAGAATGAAAGTAAAGGCCCATTCTCTAAGCACTCATGAAACCAGGCGGTGTTCATGGCTGAAACGAACACAACCGTGAGAACCATAGATGGTTAAGGATTGATTGTGTGACTTATGTTGTCTAGGTATACAACAAAGCTCGACGGTTCAAAGATATCAAATCTACCAATTGACCGAGTACATCCGATATAAGTTCACTACGGAAGTTCAAAGGGAAACATACTTATCCAGATGCAATTAATTCTTGCATGTAAAACATACACACGTCCGTGCATTCCTTTAAGTTTATAGCCATTCCCCATTCATGTGGGGGATTGTTGGATTTTGTTGTTTAATAACAAAAGAAGTGTGAATGGAAAATGGTGGAAAATAGAAATGGAGGGAAGTGAAATTTTGAATGAGTTCACTAATGCACTTTGTCCCTCATTGGTAGAAGGAAAGAAAATCTTTGTGTATATAAAGAGAAGCTCATCTTTTAGCTCTTAAAGAGCTAAGAAAAAGGCAAGCCTCGCGCCGTCGTCGTCGCGGCTTTGGCTTCGGCTTCGGCTTCGGATTCAGATTCGGATTTGTCAAAGATCGATTGATTGATTAATCTTTTTGGACAAAATTCTTTTCAAATATTTAATTAATTAATTAAATTAATTAAAGAAAATTCAATCCGAAATAACCCGCGGCCCGGTCTGGTCCGGCCCGTTTTTCTTTAATTAATTAATTAAAGAAAATTCAATCTGAAACAGTGTCACACCTGTTCCAACAGCTATGGCTGTTCTGAAAGGTTGCAAACCTCTTCAGAAACAACACCAAGTTGGCTATAAATATACCTTCAAATCCCAGAATATTTACTTACTAAATTTTCTGAATCTTCTTCTTCTTCTTCTGCACAAAATATTCCAGTGTGTTTTACGACCATCGAGTGGTTCGCCGATCACCAGAGTTTTAGTTACCGATACACTGGTGAGTTAAATCGTTCTATCCTGGGAGGATATATTCCAGAACCTCAGGTACTTGAGGGGAATAATTTCCTTAAGGTCACACTGTGTATTCAGTGGGCTCGATTTGTTCCTACAACGTTTTAAGAATTTATTTTGAAGAAGTTTACTGTTTTTCGGAATTTAATTTCTATTAACTTTCTGTTTTTGTTTTCAGAAAGATTATTATTTAATTTATTTTCAGCAATACAGATATATAACACTATTACCAAGTCGCTAAATTTAGACCAATACATTTTGTTTCGGGAATTACTTAGAGTAAAACATTTAGTGGCCATGTTTTTATTCAATAATTTTGCCAGGGATGTACGTAAATCCATCGCGCTCCATTTTATTTATTGGTTAGTCAAGTCGCCTCAATAATGCACATCAAGTTAAGGACTGTCTATGTATCTCGCCATAGAAATGGATCAGGTACGATTGAAAAGCTTTAGTGGGGATTTACAGTAGTAAGTTTAATGTTTTACACCCTATGCATGAATCACGAGCTAGTTGGATCAGGAAACAGGTTGGCCATGCTTTTGAAATCAAACCACAACTTTTTTGTTTTTAGTTTAAAAAAGAACCTTTATTTAAAGCATCTTTAAAAACAATTATTGTAAACTAGCTAGCACGAAAAGTCTTAATCCATGTTTCTTTATTCTTTCCACTTTATTTATCACTATTAGTCATTCGGCAATGATAGGTTGTTATGACGATCAGACATGACGTCTGTGTAATATAATCAGGATGATATCATAATGCCATTTTTCTCTCCCAAGATGAATGAAATGAATCATTGCCTTACTTTTCTAAAAGATGATGAGAAATTCTCGCAGTAGCATAATAATGGGAGACATGATTCGGACAAAAAGAAAATGTTATCACGATTCGTGATGGACACTTGATCTTTATCCTCATTATATATATTTTTTATAATCATATTGTTATCGGGTTATTTGTATCAGATGCGAAGAAATCACTTATTAGTATTTTGCGTTGCTAAAATTTCTCGTATTAAATTTGTGAATTCAAGTATATGTGCTAGTGTAACGATTCTTTAACTATTAACTTAATTTAATTTTTTAGGTATAGAACTTAACCTCTACATAATCTGTTATTTGGTGGAGAACCAAGGAGACATTTTTGTCCATTTAAATCAACCGTACGTGAATCTTTTCTTTAAAGAGACGTTGCTTTTCTTTTTTTCTTTCTAAAATTCCTAACAAACTAAGAATATATGCTCTTTAAAAGAAGGAAAGTATCTTTAATCTCAACCGGAAATGAATTAGCATCGTTGTCATCTTTGTTTTCCCCAAATTACACTAATAAAAAAAATAGCGAAAGGGATTTTTCTCGTAATACCTTCCTCTCCTCCATCTAATTAACATGGAGCTGCCCTAGACCTCAAGTTTTCAGTTTCAACATGTTATCTTTTAGCAAAAAAATTAAAGTGATCACTCAACTTTTTTTTAGCACTTAGCAAAGTTGAATGACTTTTTGGTTATAAGAGTTTTTTGTTATTTTATAATTGTGGTATGTCCGGTCCAGTTTGCGTGTACCTTGACTAATTTCACGGGGTACATGTCACTTGTCTACTAAAACTTGGACAGATGAAAAGAACTAACCTACTAGTATTTTTTCATTTTTGTCTCCGCTGGTTATAAGAGGTGTTTAGTAACTTCTCGTGATACTTAGCAAAGTTGGGTGACTTTTTTTTGTACTCCTAATTTAGTGGCTTTGGTTCAATATTATGAAACTTATTAAGTAATCATCCGTGAAATTAATTAACTCGCTCCCTTTTTGTCATGAATTTTCCTTTTCATTTCTCTATTCAAGCAAAACAAAAGCAATGTGAGCCCAAAAACACATTGTTTAGTGGGAGAAATTCAAAAATAGCCAGATTTACTACTGGTCGTTGAAAAATAGCCAAGTTTCAAAAGTCATCGAAATTTAGCCACTTTAAATCTGAGCGAAAACACTGTTCAAAATTCGGAAAAATACGCCCGCAAATTTTACGGGAGTTCCAGCATAAGTATGCTTGAACTCCCGTAAATTTTACGGGAGTTCCAGGATAACTATGCTGGAACTCCCGCAAATTTTACGGGAGTTCAAGCATAATTATGCTGGAACTCCCGTAAATTTTACGGGAGTTCCAGCAAATATAATTGTCCAGTATAATATACTGGAGTTTGGAGCACTGGTGCTCCAGTCTCCCGCAAATTTTACAGGAGTTAGCAAAGTATACCGGTCCAGCATAATATGCTGAGTTCGTACACAAATGCACCAGAACTCCCGTATATTATACTGGACCGGTCCCTGTTGCAGCAAAATAGTGGCTATTTTTCATTGACTTGATAAACGCTGGCTATTTTTCATTGACCAGTGTGAAAACTGGCTATACCATGATATTTTAACTTGTTTAGTTTGACTTGATCATATCTTTTCCAAAGGATAAATACGAAAAATGAAATTTCAAGAAATACTTGAAGTAAACCCCTAATACATCCAGAGGCGGAGCCAGGATTTGAAGCTTATGGGTTTGGGGTTCTAATCATTTTAAGTTAATGGGTTCTAAATTAATAATTTGTACATACTCTATGAATTTTTTAAAACAAATATATAGATTGGACCAAAGCGACTGTGTTCGACCGAACCCGTACTCGATTGGCTAGCTCCGCCCCTGAATACATCTCATCAGCTATCAAAAGCTAGCCTTGGTCAAAAAGCAGGTCACTGGCTTTTGGAAATTAGGGCCCCAACTTTTCTCCTTTTTATTAAAGATAAGATCCTGACAAAAGAAAAAGATAAAGAGATCAAATCACGTAACAAAAATTCTTCTTTTCAATTAGAAAAAGTTATTCTACCATATTATGGAAGTGGAGTCTTGGTCCTACCTCTTTGTTTTGTTTTTTCCCTTTGATTTAACGTTCGTGAATGAATAGCAAAAAAGAGTAGCAAGAAGAAACTGGGAACCCTCTGAGGTGTTCAATAGGCACAGTTCATATATAGTTATGAGTGTCTAATAGGTCATGCTGCAATTCATGAGGTGTTTAAGTGAAAAATAGTGGCAAGTTTAAAGGACTTTATATGTATTTGACCCATAATATACTTGGCAATTGGCATGATATCATGCAGTTGCATAGCCACATACAGTAAACTGTCAAGAACGGTCACATGAATATCTTTCGTCTAAAATTTTATATATAAAAATTAGGGATTTTTTTTTCTATACAATATTTGATACTTATTTATCAAAATTGTCATAATTTATATATTACCAGCCATAAACAAGGATTACTTACAAATTATATACAATCCATTAGTAGTGCCTTAAATTAGGATTCAGTTACATCTTTTTCCTTTTTTCTCTCATCTCTTCTTTCCCTATTCTCTGCCACCTCTCTCCATACACGATCCATTATTAGTGCCTTAAATTAGGGGATCCAATTATACCTTTTTCCTTTTTTTNACCGCGTGTTACTTACTCGTGCTTACATAGAGGACATGTCAGATCCATGTCATATAATTTAATACCACATCATCATTAATATTTTATTAAAATTCTAAATATATCCCCTTTTTTCTCCAAAGCAGTGATTTAAATTTGGAAATTATATTTTGAATTAGATTTTAACAAATAAAAATGCGGGTCCCTTCCTAGCAGGTTATTTCAAATTTTTATGAAATCTCACACCTCAATACAAAATATTTCAATTGGAAACCCCAATTCATCTTCTTCTAAATATCCGTCACCATCTCCGACAGTTTTCGGATGAAGTCTCCTTTTTCTTTTTTGCACTTTTCATTTCTCTGACCCTCTCTATTATCTTTCATCTTTTTGGAGTCCGTTCTTTTTCAATTTCTCAAGTCCTAGTCTTAATCGATCTAAAAAATCTCTCATCTTTTGGACTCTTTGTCAGAGAATGGATTCTCTAGTGGTAATGATTTTTGGGTTGAAAGTTAAATCATTACTATCTTGAGCTTTCCTGCTAATTTCATCAGTAAACATCATAGGTGTTCAATAACTTCAGTCCAACGACCCAAATAAGAATATAATCACAATTTTGGCTCAATAATTTAATAGTACTCCAGATCTCGAACTCATACACTTCAACGAAATTCAATTTCTCATATTCAAGGTTTAACTTCAAATGAGTTTTGATGTGTTTAATTTTGCTTAACCGAATCCCCAAACAGTAAAAAATCATCTCATTTGACAACGATTTATGGAGGGATGAGATTCTGGTGGTGGTGGAAGAGAAGGACGAGGGAGTGGTGGCAGCGGTAATGGAGAAGGGCGGCAGCAATGGCGGGTGGAAGAAGGAGAGAGGAGGTGACGGGTTGAAAATGTCCTTTTTTGTCATTTTCTTTATTTTTATTTATTTTTTGGATTTTTAGTTTCTTTTTAATCAAAATCGCCCATCCACGCTCGCAATGTACGTGTATCCTACGCTCTTTGTCCAGCTCAACTTGATAAATGCCAGATAAGCTCGGTCAACGGTCAGAGGTATTTAAAAGATCTGTTTTGATAAGTTAAGGTGTCTGGATGAAAATATGTGAAATACAAGGACCGGGATGTCAAAACGAAGCAAGTACAAGTATGTATTAGGCTATTCTGCCTTTTATTAAAGATAAGATCCTGACAAAAGAAAAAGATAAAGAGATCAAATCACGTAACAAAAATTCTTCTTTTCAATTAGAAAAAGTTATTCTACCATATTATGGAAGTGGAGTCTTGGTCCTACCTCTTTGTTTTGTTTTTTCCCTTTGATTTAACGTTCGTGAATGAATAGCAAAAAAGAGTAGCAAGAAGAAACTGGGAACCCTCTGAGGTGTTCAATAGGCACAGTTCATATATAGTTATGAGTGTCTAATAGGTCATGCTGCAATTCATGAGGTGTTTAAGTGAAAAATAGTGGCAAGTTTAAAGGACTTTATATGTATTTGACCCATAATATACTTGGCAATTGGCATGATATCATGCAGTTGCATAGCCACATACAGTAAACTGTCAAGAACGGTCACATGAATATCTTTCGTCTAAAATTTTATATATAAAAATTAGGGATTTTTTTTTCTATACAATATTTGATACTTATTTATCAAAATTGTCATAATTTATATATTACCAGCCCTAAACAAGGATTACTTACAAATTATATACAATCCATTAGTAGTGCCTTAAATTAGGATTCAGTTACATCTTTTTCCTTTTTTCTCTCATCTCTTCTTTCCTTATTCTCTGCCACCTCTCTCCATACACGATCCATTATTAGTGCCTTAAATTAGGGGATCCAATTATACCTTTTTCCTTTTTTTTTCTCTCCTCTCTTCTCCTTTTTTGCTTTTTTCCTCATATGTGCTCTTCATATCTATACGATCTGGTCCTACAAAACCCACTTCCCCACTTTCCTCCATCACTCTATTTTCTAACTATTTCAGACTAATTTAAAGATACATAGAGGATTTTTGTGGGACAAAACTGAGAAAGCAATCGTGTTTTTTTAGCTATAAATTTCAAAGGAAAATGGGACTAGTGTTAGTAGAGGTAGTAGAAATTTGACTAAAAAATCTTCAATCAAATATTGGAAAAATTGAATACCGAAATATTTAAATTTGATACATCTATAACAATATATAAACTAAAAATAAATTTTTATATAACTAATTATATAGTATAAAACTTATTTATAACTTATTCACAACTTTCATACACTATTTTTACCTAGTTAATACAACTAAAACATCATACAACTTAAATACAATTTTCATACAAATTTTATACAATATGTATTTTATATATATTTTGTATATGATTTGTATATATTTTGTATGTGATGTGTTCTTCTTCCTCTCTGAAATTTCAATCAAAATTTCCTCTCTTAATACAATTTTGATGCATATCAACAACTTTATGTAAAAATAGTATTTATAACTTAAATACAAATTTAATACAACAGTTCATACATTATACGACTATTTTTCAACTTTCATACAACATTCAAATAAAGAAAAAAAGATATAACTACAACAGAATAAAAAATAGAGAAAAAAGAAGATTAAGAGATCGATCCTCACAAAACAATAAAAAACAAGCGACCAGAAGTCCACGACAATAAAAATTCAAAATGGGTAGACTCACCAATCACAGAAGGCGCAGGCCCGAACTTCTTGAGGAAGGCCGACCATTCGCGAATCCCCGCTGTATGAGGGAAAATCCGGCTGACCCAGTCGTGAATATCCTCGACCAAAGGAGGGGGTGCGTCATCGGCTACACGAAGAGAAGACGAAATATCAATACAATGGAAATTGGAGGTAACGCGTAATACAAAAGGAAAGAGAGAGAAAGGGGGAGAGAGATGCTTACGAGCATAGTTCCAAACCTCGGGGAACCCGTCCGCATTAACCACCACGTCCTCAGTCTTTACATAGAAATAATTGAGCCAAAATTGGTGGTTTGCTGTATCGTCCATCTTCACCACTAAACATTTGCTGCCCCGGTAGCGAAGATGTAGCATCGTTCCCCTATGAAAGCTAGGGGCGAAGAGGTGCATCAGGTGGTGAATGGTTACCTCGACCCCAGCCAACTCCACGTACTTCGAAATCGTGCAGATGAGTTTGTAGATCTAGGGAGAAAGTTGGGCCGTGCAGACGCGGTAATATCGGCATAACTCCTTGGCCAAGGGGAGGATAGGGAAATAATAACCGACATGGAAAGGGTACGCGTAGAAAGCACAGTACCCAGGGCGGTGTATCTGGACCACGCCGCGTCCTGCAAGAACTAGGTCTATATGAGCGGGAATTTTGAATTTATCCCTATATTCGGCAAGGCCCACCTCTTTCATCAACGACTCCGAGATCTCCGGGTCGTCCTCATGCATCTTTGAGAAGTCAGATCTAGCCTTCTCACTACGGGGTATTATTTTCTCCACTGTAGGGAAGCTATCATCCTTAACAACAATGGCAACCCCATCGTCATGGGGAGGCATACACACTGCCAAAGGAATAGGGTCAGGTACCCCCCCCTCCCCCAGAACTAGATGACACATTAACCATCTTCGTTTATAAATAAGAGGAGGTTTAAACACAAAAGAATCAAGAGTAGCAGGAGTCACCAGAATCAGTGAAAGCAAAAATATCGAAGTAAGATCCAAAGAACAAGGATCCTGAGTGAAGAAGGAAGAAGAAGGTATGAAAGTCCAATACTCAAGTTGAAAAGAAATAAGGCAAAGGATTTTGTATCCCTATTTATAAGAGTTCATGCTTCAATATCGAGAAAACAAACCTTCGTTACCTAGCTCAGAAATCGAAGCAATAGAGGCACGGAAAACGACGTAAGGTATCAAAAAAATGCGTAATAACGACGCATGATGACATAACGTAACTGTGAAACGATGTGACCCTAGGTTGCGGCTCACGGAAGGCCACGTTTCTACCCCTTCTGAAATGCTATTACTCGACCTGCTCTCCTAAACTTCTCAACCATAACTAATAGAGTCTGCTCATCGAGGTCGTCTAGGGTCGACATCAATAAGCGGAGGGACTAACTGTATAGGTCAAAATCTACCTCAAAAGGATTTAGCATGAATGCGTATTATGGGTATCGACGTGGCCGAGGTCGAGTAGTAAATAGTAAGACTCGTAGTTAGGCGGTCAACAAACGGGCCGAGGTCAAGTATCAAGGACAGTACTAACAGCTAGTTTTTGTAATATGATATTTAAGAGAATATTTCATTGAATATTCTCTGTACTTGTACTTTTAGGGTTGACTAAGGATATGTTCCATATAAATAGAAAAAGAGATAAGGGGAAAGGGCATGTAATATTCATTTGATAAGAACACTTTTTTAAAAGAAGACTCTCTCTAGAAAAGATACAAATATTGCCTTTTCAATAAGATTCTATCGTCCATTATTCAATATTTTTCCATCAGATCCGAGAATAGATCCAATATTCTAGGATTTGTCTGTCATTCATCTGTATACGGTAGAATCAGAGGGTCCAATCTTCCGTCGTTACGATGGCTCGTAAGCACGTTTCAAGAGCTCGAGGCTATGGTCGAGGTTCATCCCCGAGGGGTTATCGGCGCTCAAGCTTGAGGCAGTACAAACTAGCGGTTATGATGGAAAAGTGGGAAGTTCCCAAGGCACGTAAATAGAGCTGACAAAGTCTAGTGGACTAGTCCACTAGCGAATCAAGGCATTAAAGGCTGTACCAGCCCCATATCTTTAAAATAAATGCATTTGTACTATATGGGGATTCCCCCTGGTATATAAGGGGGATCCTAGTCATTTTGTAAAAGGACCTGATACTCAATATTCAATACAAGGACATTCTCTCTGCTTTCTAACACATTCTCTTGATCTTATTACTTCCATTTATTGCTTATATTCATTGTGTTCTATTTATTGTTCTTCATTTATTGCTTATCATTGATCATAAAGAGTCATCACCGTAGCTCTCATAAAGTGTTTTAGTCCTCCCTCGATCGCTCTAAGCCGGTCACCCAACTCGACCCCGAGGCCTTATAAACGACAGCTCGAGGCCCCGATCCCCAACTGTTTGGTTCGATTTGGTTCGATTATCATACCATCTCTAAGATGCAATCTTGATTTCTAATCTTTTACTTAGCATCCATTGCCTCACAACTAGCATAAAATAGATCACATATTTTTAGAACCACAAAATCAAATCTCATTGTAATTACCATTTTCAAGGTAAACATCATCACAATCAGAAAGAAGAATCATCCACTTCATTCAATGCCATTATTGTTGTTTACTACTTGATATTCTTCTATCATTACTCAAACAGTTTGGATTATTAAATTTAAATGCACACTGCATTTAATCCCCCACCGACACTATTTTATGTTACTTGTGCTAACTAGTTATAAATTTAGGGATATTATTATTAACTAGGTTTAACACCTCATTATATATAATAACTAGTTTAACCCAAGATTTATACTTTTTGGTCAAACATATATATATATATATATATGCCTTGATGAAATTTCTGTATTACCCTTTCTTTTTCTCTCTTCTCCTGTTTTGTTTTGTGAAAACTAGTGCTATGCAGAGTATCTTTTTACTATTCCTAACATTAATTTAATGGAAATGACATAACTTCCAAACGTTAACAGTAGCCTTACTGAATGGACGAAAATTAAAAAGGTTGGTGAAACTTTTGGAGAGTTGATCTTTATCCATTTTTCTTCTTTTGGATGAAGCTCGGGTTCGTTCCGATCCACAAACAAGGTATTCTCCATACGATAATATGAACTATCAGCCCCTTTAATCTGAGTTTAATCCGCTAGAGAATCTTCCCTTTAAGCAATCTCATGACTCTCATAGGGCTCACACTCTCTTTTGGGAGTAACAAAAATAGTATTATTTTGGGTGTGGATGATTAGGTAAAACCCTAATTAGTACTCCCTACGTTCACTTTTACTTGGCACGTTTTAACTTTTCACCCCCCCCCCCCTAAGAAATAATAAATGAAGTACATAATTTACCATTATACCCATATTAATTGACGCATATTTTATTGGATTTGAGAAAATGATTTGAAATGGTAATAAATACTGTGGGTATAACAGGGAAAAAAATTATCTTCTCTTAATATGCGTAAAGTGACAAGTAAAAATGAAAATCTATTTTTAGTATACATGCCAAGTAAAAGTGAACGGATGGAGTATGTCAATAGCCTTTATTTAAGTACGATGAAAGAGGGAGACGTCACTCATTATCTCCATAACATCAGTGAACACTAAAAACTATACTCTGTTATAAAAAGAGTTTATTTAAGGTAAATGTTTTCGCGTCCTTTTTTCTCGTGAAATCGGGTTTCGACACGTGACAACTATTTCAAAGGAAGGGTTAAAAGAGAAGAGTCGCCACCTAACAATTTTTAAGGTACGTTAGGGCACCTATTTGCAAGTGACTCAGGTTTGACTAGTTTGCATCACCAAAGATCGGGTAAGGGCACGAAATTACCTCGAAGAGAAGGTGTTAGGCCCTCTTCGAGGTCCACAACTGTGGGTCCCGGCGAAACTTGAATTATATGGATTAGTCAGAGAGAGAGAGAGCGCACAAAGTTTGGGAATTTTATTATTATAAAAGATTTTGAGCAAATGAATACAAACACTTGATAAGGTAAAAGGAAAATAAGATGGGGGGGGGGGGGGGGGGGATCCAAGTTTTTAGCCTAAAGGATCACCCCGTGCAACATAAATAATACTTCGTAACTCCCTCAAGATCGGGTGTTACTCGTATTATTCAGCGGGCACAGACTATCATCTCCTACTACCCAATTACTATCTTTAAGTTATTACCTAAAGCGCACTAGTTTATTCTAAATCGTGCCTTAGGCGTGCACTACCCGTCACATACCTATGGTCCAAGAGGCATTGGACCTCTACTTTTGGTGGATCTAGACTTGGCTTAGGCTGCTCACAAAATGTCAAACTAGGTGACATACAAAACATGTTGGACTTCACATATAGGCAGTTAAAAGCTCAAATTAGCCTCCACAATTAGACAGCAAATGCATGCGAAGCAGATTTTCATGTTAGGGAGTTTGAGATTATGGATTTAACTCCCTATAGGCATGACTTCTAAGTGACCTGGATTCAAACGCGCATATATAACATTACTGCCTTCAATGGTTTAAATGAGGAAGCAGTAGACCATTTACTGTTAATGGCGGTTTTAGATACTAGTTTTAGAAAAGTGACATTGTCCTATAGGCATGATATCTAATATTAGCATAGTTAAATAAACGAAGATAATTCTGGAAATCCAGCCTTGACAAGGGGATAATATTAAGCGAGTGACAATCCTATAGGCAGGATCTCTAGCAATTGACAATTGAATTTTTTATTAATGGAACATAAACTAGTGAAATCCTATAGGCATGGTATCTATTGGATATGATGCAGTAATACGAATTAATAGAAGGTTCAATGATATTTCCTACAGGCATGGTTCTCTAATAACACATAGCAACAAAGATATTGAGACATTTGAGCTCATGTTTACTAATAAACAATAGGGCAAGTGTGTGTGTTCTCCTAATGGCATGCTTTCTACAGTGTTCATAGAGAATGGACCACATAAGGCAAAAGCATCATTCAATCATATAGGCATGGCATTTACCCATCGTATGTTGATATTAGAATTTTTCCCATCCCTTTTTACTAGCACCCCAATCGTTTTTACAAAGATTGTTATTACAGACCCAAATTAATAATACAGTGGTAGTATTACATGGCAATAGACAGGCCCATAGTAGGCCCAAATAGAATAACTAAATACCCAGGCTCACGGGGCCTTCAAAACTTCTGGCATAGCAGACTTAGACCTTCAACAAAGAACCATACGATCACAGGTCCATAGGGGGAGTTCAGACCCCTTTCAATGAGCTACAACACCAAGTATTGCATCACTTGGAATAACCAGCATAAAACACAACACATGATAAAGTAGAGCATTAGAGATAGTTTGGGGGTCAGAGGAATGACTAAGGCCAAACCCCAGTGTGTCGGAGCTCACAAGGCTCTCAAATGGACCCCGAGCAGTTCTCACACTAGGGAGGTCAACAAAGAACCTAGGTAGCCTTGACTTTCAGCCAACTAAGAATAGAAATTCAGAGTACCAGAGTAATAGGTAGGGAGGATGGACAAAAATTCCCAGAATGATCATACAGCACAACTGGTCAAGTAGACCAGCAAGTTCAAGCCAGGTTCACATAGTCAAAGTACCCCATAAACAGTCATCATAGAAATTAGGAGAAGAAACAGGTTTCCAAACATAGGTTGCACTAGTTGACATTTAAGGGTCTAAATAAAGTTAAGTCTAATCTGATGCCACATTAATCAATACCTGGACATAATAGAGGGATACATATATTGGCAATTACAGGAAGGGGAGAATAGCAAATGAGCCAAAGCATACTGAAGACATGTTAGCAAGGAGTAAGGTCCTAGTTGTCAAAAATATAGTGTTTGTCTTTTAGAAAACCAGAATGGCATGAAACAAGCTTAGAACAGATGTTTAGGCAGCATTAAAGAGCATTCCAATATACACAGAACTTAGTAAAAAGTTTATTCAAGTAAAAAGAGGAATCTCTATAGAGTTAGGTATTATCTAAACACAATATGCAGAAATAGCATACAACCACAATAGTTAGACTCATGTTAAAGTGATCCAAATTAAACATGTTAAGATGCTACAAGGTACAGAACTAGTCTTAGGAGATAAGAGATCACAGAGTGTAAATCATAGTGAAGATACCACAAGTAGTAGACTGATTACCCTAAGAAAGTTCATATTATGCTGAGTATAAGTAATAGGGCAGCATTTAGATATGAGAAAAGCATATTACCATTACTGGTGAAACAAGGATGGGGGTTAAACATGCTAAAGGGCATGCTGATAGAGAGCAGGGTCAAAGCATGTTAGATAAGCAAACTACCACAGAAATCTAGAACAGGTTTAACCATACAGTGAGTATATACATTCATGATTTGCACTCGATCCACTAGTCGACTAAAAGAAGTGCAAATCGTGCAATTAAGGCATATTCAAACAAAAGAATAAATTAAACACAGAAAGAGCCCTAAATAGTAGTAATTTTAACACATTGACTACTCATAATTCAATAGAACCAGGTGATAAGTTAGGATTTTAACATGATCATACCCCTACTTGCTATTGCTTTTGTTATGAATTGCCATAAAATAATCCCAAAATCCTTACAAGTTGCACTTGATTGCAGGTTTGAGCGACAAGATGACAAATGTCAAAGATCGGCTCAAAACGGAGTGAAACCTGCCAAGTGTCAAAGACCAATTGAAGTGGGGAACAAGAAGACCTAGCGCGGACCGCACTATTTTGCCACGCGGCCGCGCTAGGAGATTCAGAGACAGGGTCATTCAAGGGTAATCTGCACGGTCCGCGCTCCTTTTTACGCGGTCCGCGTAGATGAGATTCAGAGAGATGGTGTTTTTGTCAAAGTACTGCCACGTAGCCGCGCTCCATTTCTACGCGGTCCGCGCTCGTCCTGAAACGCGGCCGCGCTCCGTTTCTGCACGGTCCGCGGTCCCAACTTCAGAGAACAGAGTTCAAGAGTCCAAGAGCCAACGCGGTCGCTCTCCCTTTTTGCTCGGTCCGCGCCTACCCCGCAGGGGCATTTTTGTCCAGGTTTTCTAGCTCGGTATAAATAGATCTTTTTGATATTTTTAGGGAATGTTTTAGCTGCTGAACGAGAGTTGCGCTCGTGAGAAGTATTTTGTAGCCTATTTTGGCAATTTTACTCTTGAATATCATAGATTTTAAGTAGTAATCAATTATTATGTTCATTTCATCATCTATTTCTACTGTTTCTTCTTTAATTATGTCTAGCTAAACCCATTAGCTAGGGTTGTGGCTCAACCCTAGTGTGGGTAGTTAATGGGTGTTGCATTCTAGGGTGAGATTGAGATTGGGTATTTGTTATTTGGGTTGATTTTGTGTTTCAATCTAGAATTTGTGGTTGCAAACATGAATTCAAGCTTAGTGGGTCTAACTCTTCTTGAGAGAGAGAGTCATAGGACCCAAAAAGTTAACCCAACAAGGAATTGGGATGGACCCATGAGAATGGTAGTCCCAATTAACGGGTTAAACCTCGAAAGAGTGACTACCCTACTTGAGCCCTAGTTGCCCGGTCTAATTGGCCTACCTAATTGGTCTCGAGAGAGTCAATTGGGCAAAATTATTCTCTCTACCGAGAGGTGTGAGAACGAGTGCAATTGTGCAACGGCTATAGCACTAAACCCAAATTTATCAATCTTCCCTTAGTAGCTTTTACCCGTTAGCTAGCCACCTAGGTAGTGTCACAACCCTAGTGCCTTTTTCCTATATTAAGCACAACTTAGCAATATTTCCTTAGCATAATTTAGCTTTAATCCTTAGATTACAAAAGTAGTTTTAAATATAAAAACCCCCAAAAATGTTTGGAGTGCAATTAGAAGTACAAACGCAATTCTTAACTAAACCGGCAATACAACTCCATTCCAAGCTCCCTGTGGAAATTCGACCCTGATCCACTATTCGGGTATTAGTTATTGCTACCTAGTCTTCCTACCATTGTGTAGTGTTGAGATGGCCGCGATTACCCTTCCTTTTGGTAAAGGAATATCAGTAGTTGCAGGAGGAGCAGCCTTCCTTTTTTTGTTGGTTCTTCCAGTGCCAGGAGTCTTGGGTGTTGGAGTTCTCCTTTTCTTGGGGTTATAGCTGGAACCAACCTTCTTCAGAAGATCTTCTAGGGTCTCTTCAATAGATGAATCGGGTTCATCTGTATGCTTGCTAAGATTTACTAGACCTTAAGCAGCTTCCCCTGCACCACTTCCCCCTGTTTTTTTGCTACTTTCTACCACCTTTTCTGGCTTAGCCCGACAGATAGCCATTTTAACTGTTTCAAAGGTGGGTGAAGAATCAGCCACTTCTTTCCCTTTTCCCCTCTCATCACTACGTACACCCTCACACTCTGTTTCTTTTTCTCTTTTATTTTTACCTCCTCTCCTTCTTGACTCAGTCGTTTCCACATCCACAATAGACCCAACCAAAACAAAATGATTTTCCAAATTTTCAACTAGATCAGAAATTACCCCAGTAGAGGGATTGTGCACAGATGTAGCCTGCTCAAAATTAGAAGACCAAGTTCCTTCCCCCTCACTCATAGATTTGAAGGAATTATCAGAATTTTGGAAATCTTGGGCTTGACTAGCCTTTAACTGTGCATTTAATTTCCTTGAAAGCGCACCTGTAGCCACAGTTTTACGAGCAAGCATCTTTACTCGCCTTCTCCTAGGTTGAGGGGTAGTGCTGGGTTGAGGAGTGGTGGAGGAATCGGAGGGAGTAGGTGGAGGAGGTGTGCCTGGGTTATCTTGGGGGTTTGTCATTCTCTCTAGAAATAAATGGAAGGTTTGAATTTTAGAAGAGAAGAGAAGAGAAGACAGAAAATTTGTGATGATTTTTGAAAATTATGGGAGAGTGGCAGTGGTATGATGATGGATTTAAAGGGAGAGGGTAATTAATACACAACGACAGCTTTTAGTAGTCAAATAGAAGTCTAATCATCCTGAAATTTGCAGGTTGAATAGGCGGTTAAGCTTCCCTAGAATCTAGGCATTTTAATACGGTAAGGAGTCTAGTTGAAACGGAACTGGTTCAAACTTAAAAGGATAGGCTTTTTGATGTTTTTGAACATAGGTAGGACTCTGCTCATGAATTAAATATTAATATTTCTAATTGTGCAAAGTGTAGAAAATATACCTCGTTATCCAGATGAACCAGTACTGATGAACCAGGTCCTTCACTGAGAATCCTCTTGATCATGCCTCAATTTGCCAAAATAGAGAAAAATTTTGTTAGAGATCAGTGAGTCATATTAACACATGGCACAGGAGTATACTATTTACAGTATGAGACTGAGGAAAGATTAATCTAGGTATTTACACAAGTTCCAGATTTCCTAACCAAAAGAAGAAGAAAAATTCATTTTTTTTCTTTTCTGAACTGGTTCCATTAGGTGATCTTAATCATCCCTAGTTCTAACCTGTTCCTTTCAAAGCTTTCTCTACTCAGTGCTTTTGTAAAGATGTCAGCAATCTGCTTATCAGTAGCACAAAATTCTCTAGTGATCAATCCTTTCTCATAGTTTTCCCTTAAAAATGGTGTCTAACATCGATGTGCTTAGTTCTCTTATGATGAACCGGGTTCTTTGTCATACTAATAGCACTAGTGTTATCATAAAAAATAAGGATGCAACCAACATCAATACCAAAATCCATTAACTGTTGTTTGATCCACAACAATTGAGCACAACAAGAAGCAGCGGCAACATACTCAGCTTCAGCATTAGATAAGGCCACTGAATTTTGCTTTTTAGTAGCCCATGACACAAGATATGAACCAAGAAAGTGTGTCATACCTGAGGTGCTCTTCCCGTCCACAAGGAAACCTGCATAGTCAGCGTCAGCATATCCCACTAGGTTAAAGTTACTACCTTTTGGATACCAAAGGCAAAGGTCAGTAGTGCCTTTCAAGTATCTCAATATTCTCTTGACATCGGTCAAGTGAGATTCCTTTGGATTTTCTTGAAATCGAGCATAAATCTCTACACTGAAAACAATGTCAGGTCTGTTAGCAGTAAGATACAAAAGTGAACCAATCATACCCTTATACAACTTCTAATCAACAGATGAACTAGGTTCATTTATGTCCAATTTTGTGGCTGATGCAATAGGAGTATCTATTTCCTTTGATTCGTCCATTTTAAACTTCTTGAGCAACTCTTTTACATATTTCTGCTGATGGATCATGGCTCTATTTGAGTTTTGTTTAATTTGTAAGTCTAAAAATAAATTAAGCTCACCCATCACACTCATTTCAAATTCACTCCCCATTAGTTTAGCAAATTCCTTACTTAGTTTTTCAGTGGTTGCCCCAAAAATTATGTCATCAACATATATTTGTGCTACTAGAAGATCTATACCTTTTTCCCTCAAGAATAGATTGTTATCAATTTTACCTCTCTTGTAGCCATGTTCAAGCAGAAATTTTGATAGTCGTTCATACCATGCTCTAGGAGCCTTCTTGAGTCCATAGAGTGTCTTGTCAAGTCTGTATACATGATCAGGACACTCCTTGCTTTCAAACCTTGGAGGTTGCTTGACAAACACTTCTTCCTTTAAGTAACCATTGAGGAAGGCACTCTTGACGTCCATCTGGTGAAGAGTAAATTCCATGTATGCAGCAAAGGCTATAAGGACTCTTATTGCTTCCAACCTAACAACTGGAGCAAAGGTCTCATCATAGTCTATGCCCTCCTCTTGGCTATAACCTTGAACCACCAACCTTGCCTTGTTTCTTGTAATAGTTCCATCTTCATCAAGTTTGCTTCTAAATACCCATTTAGTGCCAATTATTGATCTATCCTTGGGTCTTGGAACCAGATGCCAAACTTGACTCCTTTCAAACTGATTGAGTTCATCTTACATTGCATTTATCCAGTATGCATCCTGCAAAGCCTCAGCAACATTTTTAGGTTCAACAAGAGATAGGAAAGCATCAAAAGCACAAAGATTCTTTAATGAAGATCTAGTTTTAATTCCAGAAGTTGGATCAGTAATTATGTTCTTAATGGGATGAGAACTTTGATACTTGTAAGGTTTCACAACCAACTGGTTTCTGCTTGATGTTTCTCCCATGTTTTGTTGCTGAGGAACAGGCTCATGGACATGTTCCATTGAGGAGTTAGATTCAGTTCCTCTTTGTTCAGTTCCCCCTGTCAGGTTGCCCTGGATGGAAGAACCTGTTCCATCACCTGTTCCTTCTTCTGGTGCAGCTTCAGCTTGTACTGAGATTTCAATTAAACTTTTTACCAACCCAATAGCTTCATCTTCATGTTCCTATCTCTCAGAAAGAATGTTAGTTTCATCAAAAATCACATGTACACTTTCTTCTACTCACATCTACACTTTATAAGCTTTGCTATGTGAAGAATATCCTAAGAATAATCCCTCATCACTTCTGGGATCAAACTTACCTAGGGAGTCCTTTCCATTGTTGTGCACAAAGCACTTGTATCCAAATGCCCTAAGATGGGATATATTTGGTTTTCTCCCTTTAAGTAACTCATAGGGAGTCTTCTCTACAAGAGGTCTAGTCATGCACCTATTAATAATGTAACATGCAGTGTTTACAGCTTCTGCCCAGAAGCTATGGGGCAGTTTACTAGAAAGAAGCATAGTCCTGGCCATATCTTCAAGTGTCCTATTCTTTCTTTCAACTAATCCATTTTGTTGTGGAGTTCTAGAGGCAGAAAAATTATGATCTATGCCATGCTCATCACAAAATTCAGCAAACTTAGCATTTTCAAATTCAGTTCCATGATCAGACCTATTGATGCAAGTTGATTACCTAGTTGTTTTTTAGTTTTTCTAACAAAAGAAGTAAACATGTCAAATGCTTCATCTTTAGATGTTAAAAATAAAGTCCAAGTAAATCTAGAGTAATCATCAACAAGCACCATCACATATTTTTTACCGCCTCTACTTAATGTTCTCATTGGACCACAGAGATCCCTATGGATCAGTTCTATCGATTTGGTCGTGCTTACCACTTTCTTGCATTTAAAAGAGGATCTTACCTACTTCCCCCTTGCACAAGTCTCACAAGCTTTGTCTTCCTTAAACATGATGTTAGGCAGTCCTATCACCAGGTCCTTGGAGACTAATTTGTTGAGTTGACTTAGACTTGCATGTCCAAGTCTCTTGTGCCAAAGGAGGGGATCATTGTCCAACACACTTAAGCAAGTGAGTTCATTTTCTGAAAGAGTGGACAGATCTACAATGTGTATGTTGTTTACTCTTTTTCCCTGCAAAACAATCTTGTCAGTGGTAAGATTTATCACAAAACATTTGGTAGAGGTGAATGCTACCAAGTTACCTCTGTCACACAGTTACGATACACTGATCAGGCTATATTTCAAGCCATCTATCAAGTAGACATTCTCAATGGAGTGTGAATCTATCTTACCTACCTTTCCAACCCCAATAATCTAACATTTCTTACCATTTCCAAAGGAGACATTACCTCCTTTGAGGTCCTCAAGTGAAAGGAACTGATTCTTACTTCCAGTTATGTGCTTTGAGCAGCCACTATTCATGTACCATATTTGGCTGCTCCCCTTCACTTGTACCTGCAAAAGGAAATCAGGGGTTAGTCTTAGGAACCCAAACTAGTTTGGATCCCTTTCTATAGGCAAAAGGGTGAATTAAATTCTTTTTAGCCCATCCTGGCAGCCTATTTTTCCCTTGAACAAATATTTTATTCTTTTGAATAGCCTTTTCTTTTGCAGTACATTCACTTTTGTACTGACCAGTCTTACCACAGTGTGTGCAGATTTTGTTTTCAGAAAGTGTGATGTACTTGCTTTTGGGATCCCACTTAGGTGCAGGGGTCTCGTAGCCAAGTCCTCTCATATTGCTACAATGGTGTTCTTGTAGCCATGAAAGTGCATCGAAAGACTTATTCCATTTACATGTTCTATCTAGCTCGTGCTTAACCTTGCTTAGATCTTCTTTCAGGAATCTTATCTGCTCATCTCTTTTGCACAACTCATCTTTCATTTTTCCTAGATTTTCTTCTAAGGTGAGATGTGAGTGATCAGCTTTCTTCTTACCTGTTCCTAATTTCAGTTTTAAATTTTCAGATCTAAGCTCTAGCACAGTGGTGTCAAGTTCAAGAACCTGGTTCTTCAACTCAGCATTTTTACTATCACTTTCACTAGCCCTGAGTTCCAGATCACTTAGCTTTCAAGATACACATTCCTTATGACCTAAGATTCATCAATAAAATCTAGAAGTAACTCAGATAGACTTTATTTAGACAAAAACTTAATCTTGTCTTTGAGATGAATCACACTTACCTTTGATTCCTCATCAGATTTTCCAATAGCCATAAGTGCTTGTTCATCTCCATCTTCAACTTCTGAATCCTCATCTGAGCTTTCTCCCCAGGCAGCAACCATAGCCTTTGTTGATCCTTTGTTTTTCTTCAGATGAACCTGTTCCTTCTTCATGTTTCTTTGTTCAGCCCTTTCCTTCTTCCATTCAATTTCCCACTGAGGATAGTTTTGGATGATGTGATCAGTCTTACCATATTTGTAGCAACCCTCGTTGGTCTGTTTTTCAGAAACCCTTGGTTTGTTGTAGGTTGCACTTCTTGAAGAACCCTTTCCTCTCATTAGATACTTCTTGAAATCCCTTGTGATCATAGCCATTTTATCCTCCTCTAGATCAGCACCTTCAGTAATTCTAAGAGCCAGGCTCCTTTCCTTCTTGGGTGCATCCATCTTCATGGTTTATTTTCTAAGTTAATAGGCAGTGAGATTTCCAATTAGCTCATCCAACTTGAGAGTGGCAATGTTCTTTGATTCCTGAATAGCAGTGATTTTGCTTTCCCAAGTGACTAGCAAGACCCTTGTCAAAATTTTCTCTAACTTTGTCTTCTTCAAGGATAATCCTTCGAAGAGACTTAAGTTCATTTATTAGTGTTGTGAACCTTGTATACATCTCTTGGATGGTTTCTCCTTCCTTCATGGTGAAATTCTCATACTTAGAATACAACATTATTCCTCTTGATCTCTCCACTTGAGGAGTTCCCTCGTGAGCCACTTGCAAAGTGTCCCAGATTTCCTTGGCAGTGGTATAGCTTTGAACTCTACTGTACTCGTCTGGACCAAGTCCACACATAAGCCATTTCTTGGCCTTAGAATTCTTTTCCCACTTTCTCAAGTCCTCAGCGTTGCAGTCAGCTCTTGTTTTTGGCACATCTACTCCTTTAGCATTCTTCTTCAACGTAGCCAGGGGACCATCAGTGACAATGTCCCAAAGCTCATAATCCTCTCCAATGATGTGATCTCTCATCCTGTTTTTCCACCAAGAGTAGTACTGGCCATTAAATTGTGGAGACCTTACAGTGGATTGTCCTTCCCAGTTCCGAGGTGGTGCACTCATCTTGATCTGTTCCAAAGGTGTTAGCCTCTTCAAGGATAACCCGCTCTGATACCAATTGATATTTTATAACCTCAGTACCACACAAGAGGAGGGGGTGATTTGTGTGGTGACCAATTTTTCGCTTAAACTGATTATGGAAGGACCTGGTTCTTCTAAGTGTTCATTCACCTACTATTGTAGAAATAGTAAATGCGGAAAGTAAAGAACACAAGTATTTTACGTGGAAAACACCTGGCTCAAAAGGTGAAAAAACCACGACCTACTTTCCAGTAGGATTTTCCCAAACTCTCCACTAAAATCACTGAGCCAAAAACTGCACTTACAAAAACTCTTTTGTAAACCTAGGATTAACTCTAATCCTGTTGTAGCACACAGCCTCAAACTGTTGCGATAACTTCAAGTTAACTCTAACTTGAAAACTCTGAGTACCTAATACAATTGCTTCTAGATAAAGCTGAAAGGTACAATATGAAAACACCTACTACAATTGAACTAGAATAAAAGACAGACACTTGGAACTGGTTCTTCTATCTTGTTCAAGTAGCTTCAGGTTAGCACATTTGAATCACACACGAACTGCTTGCAAAATTGCCTTGCTGTTTTGCTCTCAATTCACGTTTAACTTCTGCTTATGTGCGTTACCTGTAAAAGAGAACAACACTAATATTTATAGAGTTAGTAAATAGAGATTGACTAGAATTCTGATGCTACTCTTCCTTGGTGGAAGATTTCTTAGTTGATCTCAACCTCTAACTCCTTCCCTTTCTTAAACAGTGTTCTCTTTGAGTAAGGAGTCTTTCTTCTTATCCAATACGCAACCTTTTCGATCAGGATCAGGAGATATTAGTTCTGGCAAATTAGGTTTATCTCCTTCATGTGCATCTCACATGCTTAAGTCTATCCGCATCTGTGCACCACTAGGATGGACCTGATTCATGTCTGAGTTCTTTTGTCAGTTTTCAAAACTAACCTTTATTTGGGCCAACACGTGGAATAATATTTTCGCTGTTATTCTCCAACGGGCTACGGGATTAATCTTTCAACATAAAATCCAAAATAAATGCAAAACTAACACTTGGCACTTTACGTTTTTCTTCTTAAATATTGCACAAACTGCTATCTTTCTTGGACAGGTGATTCAAAGCATACGATTCATCTTTATTTGTTCATGATATTAGCCCATTTCTTTTTCTTCTGCAATGTTCAGGAGGTCTGAGGCACTGACTGCCCATATCGACCTTGTCAAATTTTATGCACTGAATACATCCCAATTCAGCAGTCTCGTATGAATATCCAAAAACCTTTTCGAGATGTGCGTTTGTAATTATTAGTCCACTGACCCTATCTGCCGCCATATATTTGATGTCACTGTGTTAGGACGCGCGACGGTGGACGCTCTTGAAACTTTTGCACAAAATGACAACATGAAATAGGACACGTACTGCCATTGGAATAATAGACTTAAATCAAATATATTAATTGTGAAGGCAACCATAGATATGCCATGCTCACACGTCTCAAGCACACACCAAACTTCATTTAAGGTTTTGGGCTCCAAGTATTTATTAACCTTTTACAATGTGAACATCAAGCTCAAGTTCTTGAGAGTAGATCAAGCTCAACTGCATTTTAATTCGGGAAATGCAGTTGCAATTTTGTAGATACTAGCTGCAGGAGACAGAGAACATCTTTGCAAATGACTGTTTTAGTAGATGATTAATAAGAATCTTTTCTTTTCACCAAAAAAAAAAAAAGGTAACGCTTTTTATGAGGCAAAGACTACGTTTACTTATGGCCACATTTTTCATGTCCTAAAGCTACACTTCCTAAAGTGTGATCTTTAATACCTTATAGGCCACACCTTTTAAGTGTAGCTCCTAAAACTACACTTCCGAAGCGTTGCTTTTGTTACTATGCTTTTAAAAAAATTACATTTACTATTAAATATATTATTATCATATATTTGAGGTCATTAATTAAGTCTAAGGATACCAAGCACTTCACTAATTTATAAATAAATAATCAAACACAATGTAATGAACTTCGAAAAAGGAATATATTTCATGTCTTCAACTAATAAAGAAAATCACTTCAAGATGCGTGTTAAATGTGAACTTTATTTGAACTTTACAATATCGAATGTATTTATATAGTATCATGTATGATACATATCCTAGTTGTCCAAAAGTCTTCCTCATTAACTTCAAATGGTCAAATTGACTTTTGGCCACCATTTACAATTACAACAACAACAACAAACCCAGTTTGATCCCATAAATGGTGTCTGGGGGAGGGTAGTGTGTATGCAGATCTTACTCCATTGCATCACAAAAAATTTCCTACACATCAAAAATGAAATTAAATATTAAAAATGGTGATTCATTAAAAGGAGATAAAAATGGTGATACTAATGCATAAAAGAGAAGTCCCAATCCCACTAACATCTTCATTTAGCAGGTATAAACAATAAAAAAGTTAGAATTGGACTATAAGTATGATCCAGAGGAATGTGAAAGATTTTGGTCTGTGCGTTACTTGCATCATTAGTAGAAGGATAAGGTAGTTAACACACATCTAAATGACATATGTGAAGTTATAAATTATTAGTACCTTGAATGATTACTTAAGCTTTGAATAATACTAGCGAAAACCCCTTTACTGTCGAGGTCACCGTTCTTCATTGGCACAACAAACCTATAAGATAAATGATTTAGTAAGAAACATTATTAGATGCATTTCTTTATTTATCAAGAAACAGAGAAACGAGGACATTTTAGCACATATCACTTTTCATTCTCTCTCACATGATCTGATAATTTTTCAACTACAACACTAATAAACAATTATATTAGCACAAGTCCAGCTTTAGATTTCAATCACTACTACTTTGCAGATAGGAGACTAGTAAGTTGAATCGCATTTTCTTGTTAGTAAATCACTGCAAAGTTTGATGGAAGACAAGAAATTCTTGGATCATCCATTCTTGTAGAAATTTCAATAGAAGTGGAGACAATCACAAGATAATCTTGATACTTAACATGGTACAGATGTTAGATAGCCTACCTATGTCAGTGCTATAATTGTGGAATTTCCATAATTTTCACCAAATATAGTTTATTATACTTCTGTTGCCCTGAGGTACAATGAATTGCCAAATTAACTTTGCCTGCAAATCCAAAAAGAAAGGATATGGAATAATGAGACATGAAAGCAAGTCATATGCTAAAATAGAAACTAGTATAATAGTATGTAGTCTCTTTGCTTATTGAATATTGTAAAAAGTTAAACATAAAATTTAAAGAAAATAAGGCAGCAATCTACACACTAATACATGGCTATAGACAGGAAATGATAGAATAGCATAAAAACATGGAATGACAAACTCAATAATATTTAGGGCTTCTAAGCAAATCAGACAGAAGCTCAAGTTCCATAAATTAAAAGGGCTTCAAGGATAGTGTAAGCAAGACATATAGATAATTTAGAAATAAGTAACTAAGTCATGTGATGAAGGACCATGAAACTGCCTTCACTCTCTATTCATTCAGATATCGTAATAGTATACCTCCATTTTACCTACAAGTTAAAAATATTCCAGTTCTTCAATAAAAAATAGAAGCTTTTAGTTTTATTCAAGTCAATCAAGTTGAGTTCCATCAAAGAACTGTGGTGTAGCTAAATTCGTGAGTTCCGTATCATTTTATCGTTTAGGTGGACAATTCAAAAACACTTGGCATTCAATAAAATATAAAAATGTAGGTGCGCCATTTTTGACGATAAAGCTAGTATAACAAAATTCTGATATAACGAGTTTCAAGCCTCTCAT